>NW_016815506.1:906664-910122 GCF_001698545.2 Rhinopithecus bieti | reverse complement strand
AGTGCTGGATTACAGGCGTGAGCCACCGCGCCCGGCCTAGATTATCCTCGCTTAATTATTACTAAGGTGTGTATATAATTTCTAGTTTAAAAATGAGAACACTGGCCGGGCGCGGTGGCTCAAGCCTGTAATCCCAGCACTTTGGGAGGCCGAGGCAGGCAGATCACGAGGTCAGGAGATCAAGACCATCCTGGCTAACATGGTGAAACCCCGCCTCTACTAAAAGTACAAAAATTAGCCAGGCATGGTGGCGCGCGCTGTATTCCCAGCTACCCGGGAGGCTGAGGCAGGAGAATCGCTGGAACCAGGGAGGCGGAGGTTGCAGTGAGCCGAGATCCTGCCACTGCACTCCAGCTTGTGTGACAGAGCAAGACTCCATCTCAAAAATAAAAAAAAAAAAAGAAGAAGAAGAAGAATCTAGATATATATTGGCAAATAGCAACCATTGGGTAATTCACAGTTGTTTATAATTAGTACTAAATACATAAATACTGTTAATGTTGGTTTTGTACGTTCAAGGCTAGAAACGGATAGTTTAACTCAGCATTCAGTTTTCTGAACTTAACCAAAAGTAGCAATATTTTGGTTTAGTGTATGAGGTAGGAGATTATGAACAGCCTATATTTAACATTTAGATCTGCATTCCATTTTATTTTGTTTTTTGAGACAGCGTCTCATTCTGTCACCCAGGCTGCATGCAGCACAGTGGCGGGAACACAGCTCACTGCAGCCTTCATCTCCCAGGCATGAGCGATATTCCTGCTATAGCCTCCCGTGTAGCTGGGACCACAAGTGCACGCACCATGCCCGGTTAACTTTTTTGTAGAAACAAGGGTTTCACTTTGTTGCCCCGGCTGTTCTCGAATTCTTGGGCTCAAGCCATCCTCCCACCTTTGCCTCCCAAAGTGCTGTGATTACAGGTGTTAGCCACCATGCCAGGCCTACATTTTTTTAAATCAATCCACTTCTCAAGGTTCTGCTGGCCAGTGCAATGTCAACATACATCCCACCTCCATCCTCCTACCCCTCAAAAAAAGGATTTTAGATATATGTTTTTTAAATTTATATTTTGAGACGTAGTGTCATTCTATCACCCAGGCTGGAGTACAGTGGTTTGATCTTGGCTAACTGCAGCCTCCGCCTATGGGGTTCAAGCAATTCTCCTGTCTCAGCCTCCTGAGTAGCCGGAATTACAGGTGCCCGCCAACCAGATCCGGGTAATTTGTTTTTTTTTGTTTGTTTGTTTTGTTGTTGTTGTTGTTTTTTTTTTTTTTGAGACTGAGTCTCACTCTGTTGCCCAGGCTGGAGTGCAGTGGTACGACCTTGGCTCACTGTAACCTCTGCCTCCCAGGTACAAGGAATTCTCTTGTCTCAGCCTCCTGAGTACCTGGGACTATAGGCACATGCCACTACATCTGGCTAATTTTTGTATTTTTAGTAGAGACAGGGTTTCACCATATTGGTCAGGCTGGTCTTGAACTCCTGACCTCAGGTGACCCACCCACCTCAGCCTCCCAAAGTGCTGGGATTACAGGCGTGAGCCACTGCGCCTGGCCTAATTTTTGTATTTTTAATAGAGACAGGGTTTCACCATGTTGGCCAGTCTGGTCTCAGACTCCTGATCCACCCACCTCACCCTCCCAAAGTGCTGGGATTACAGGTGTGAGCCACCACACCTGGCCTCTGGCCTAGATACTTAAAAGCCTAAATAATTAACCAAAAATTCTTCCTCCTCTCCCAGAATTCTAACTGCCTTGAATCGTGGACATGGCCCTAGTTCAGGCCACTGTCATCCTCGACCTTAAGCCTTTCTTATTTCTTTTCTTTTTTTTTTTTTTCACTGAGACGGAGTCTCGCTCTGTCGCCCAGGCTGGAGTGCAGTGGCATAATCTCAGTGCACTGTAACCTCCACTGCCAAGGTTCAAGTGATTCTCCTGCCTCAGCCTCCCAAGTAGTTGGGACTACAGGCGCCCACCACCATGCCCGGCTAATTTTGTATTTTTAATAGAGACAGGTTTTTGCCATGTTGGCCAGGCTTTTCTCAAACTCCTGACCTCAGATAATCCACCCGCCTCTGCCTCTCAAAGTTCTGGGATTACAGGCATGAGCTACCACGCCCGGCCAAGGCTTTCTCATTTCAATGTAGAAATGTGAGTAGCTTCTAAGCTGATCTGTCAGCTTCTATTTATCTGCTTCTAATTCAATGTTGGCATTACAGTCAGACATGCCACCTCCCTGCTTAAATCCTTTAAGGTGACTGCCTCAAATTCCCTTGCATGGTCACAAGGCTTTACGTGATATGACTGCTCCCTACCTTCTTTGTTCATTTTCACAAAACATGATTTCTTCAAGGGTTCACAAGGCCATTGCAGTATGATTCACTAGGTGCCATGATTGAAGTCATACAGGATGCAAAGGAAACAAAGGTGAAGCCTCTGATTTAGTATATGGAAAGGTGGGAAGAGACTTCCCAAAAGCCATAGCTATGGCTTGAAAAGCAGAAATGGTTAAGCAAGTGAGGGAATCTCATGAATTGCAACCCATATTCAGCCAGTTGCCCAGAAACCATGGAGTCCTTGACTTGTCTGTCTCCTCTCACATAACTGATTGTCACTGAATCCCTATCACATTCCCCCTACTCCTACCCAGCCCCCACCATCAACTGCATCAGCCTTCTAACTGGTCTCCATTCTCCCCAGTGCTGCTGAGAGAAACTATATCACCCATTAGACTGTGAATTCTTAAGAAAGGTGATTAAATACTGTATTCTCTGTGCCCCAGGGCCTTAGTGTTCCCTTTAGCACAGAATATGTGCTCATTAAAACAAATGAGTGGCTGGGCGCGGTGGCTCAAGCCTGTAATCCCAGCACTTTGGGAGGCCGAGACTGGCGGATCACGAGGTCAGAAGATCGAGACCATCCTGGCTAACACGGTGAAACCCCGTCTCTACTAAAAAATACAAAAAACTAGCCGGGCGAGGTGGCGGGCGCCTGTAGTCCCAGCTACTGGGGAGGCTGAGGCAGGAGAATGGCGTAAACCCGGGAGGCGGAGCTTGCAGTGAGCTGAGATCCGGCCACTGCACTCCAGCCTGGGCGACAGAGCGAGACTCCGTCTCAAAAAAAAAAAAAACAAAAAAAAACAAATGAGTATAAAAGTAGAGGGTGGTTGGGCATGGTAGCTCATGCCTGTAATCCCAGCATTTTGGGAGGCTGAGGTGAGAGGATCACTTGAGCCCAGGAGTTCGAGACCAGCCTGGGCAACATAGGGAGACCCTATCTCTACAAAATAAATTTTAGAATTAGCCAGGTATGGTAGCACACACCTGTAGTCCCAGCTAATTGGGAAGCTGAGGCACGAGGATTGCTTGAGCCCAGGAAGTTGAGGCTACAGTGAACCTGGGCAACAAAGCAAGACCCTGTCTGAAAAAAAAAAAAAAAAAAAAAGTTTTGTTCCCACAT
>NW_016815506.1:897918-903679 GCF_001698545.2 Rhinopithecus bieti | reverse complement strand
TCTTTTGAGACAGAGTCTGGCTCTGTCGCCCAGGCTGCAGTGCGGTGGTGTGATCTCAACTCACTGCAACCTCCGCCACCTGGGTTCAAGCGATTCTCCTGCCTCAGCCTCCTGAGTAGCTGGAACTACAGGCATGCACCATCACGCCTGGCTAATTTTTTGTATTTTTAATACAGACAGGGTTTCACCATTTTGGCCGGGCTGGTCTTGGACCCCTGTCCTCAAGCAATCCGCCCATCTCGGCCTCCCAAAGTGCTGGGATTACAGAGGTGAACCGCCGCGCCCGGCCTCGCCACCAGTTTGGAGTGCAGTGGCCCATTGTCTCCACCAGGAGTCAGCATGGCCCAGACTTTTCAGTCAGCTAAATAATGTGAGAAGAGAGCCGGGTTTCGTTTTAAGCCTAGGAACAGAACGTGGGGAGAGATTTCCTTCAGCAAAGTCCTGCTCTGTCAATACTTGGCATTTTGGTAGTAATGAGAAGGTTCCAGGATTGTGTTTCTGTAGGATTTCCCCTTTGGTTCCTGTGAGAGCTGAAACAATCACTACACATCCCTCACACTGTCACTTAAGACACATCCATTACTTTATTCCTTATTCAGGGAATAGCCTTGCTTGTCATCTCTCATATTATTTCACTTTTACAGGCTGACCATTCATTTGATAAACTTACCTTTCTCATTCAGATGATTTACCTGCCTCGTTGCTCATTGTAATTATAAGTCTTTCTTTTTTTTGAAACAGATTCTCACTCTGTCACCCAGGCTGGAGTACAGTTCAGCTCACTGCAAACTCCGCCTCCTAGGTTCAAGCAGTTCTCCTGCCTCAGTCGTCCAAGTAGTTGGGATCACAGATGTGCACCACCACATCTGGCTAATTTTTTGTATTTTTAGTAGAGACAGGGTTTTGCCATGTTGCCCAGGCTGGTCTCGAACTCCTGGCCTCCAGTGATCCGCCCACCTCAGCCTCCCAAAGTGCTGACCACACCTGGCCTATAATTCTTAACTTTAATGCAAAATAATTAGAATATGATAGAATTTCACTTAACACAAAACGGGAAAGACATTGAGGCAACAGGAACAGCTTAGACTAAAGCACTGGGTTATGAAATTTAGAACAAAGTATTAGAAGGAACCACAAGGAACACAATATTGCCAAAGTCTCATGTTGGGGAGACAAGGAAAGCAGTTGGAAAAGTTGAGGCTGGATGATGAAGTGGCTTATATGCCATGAGAAGGAGTTTACACTGTCTTTCAGGCATTCAGGAGCTGTTGAAGGGAACACAGAGAAGTTACAAATTACAGCTACCATATAAAGATGAAGCTGGCAGCAATATGGAGAATGAATTGGAAGGAACAAGACTAGAAACAGGGACAAACAGGGTCTAAGACCGCTAGAGTTCTCAGGTGAAATGTGGTGCAGACTCAGTTAACTAAGAGGTAGAATTCTTGGAGCTTTGGTGACATTAGATGGAAGTGAGAGGATGAGAGAAGGTGTCAAAGCTGATTCATAAGTTTCTGACTTTCTGAGTTAATAAGGGAATGCAGAAGGAGAAGCATGCTTGGATGAGAAGATAATCAGTGAAGTTTTAGACAGGCTAAATTGAGGTGTCTGTGAGACAACCAGGTGAAATGTTCTGTAGATATATGGATATACATCTCAAGGATGAGGTGGATGTAGATGTAGATGAGGTCATCCAAAGAGAGGGTATAGAGTAAGTAGGGAATAAACTGAAGTCATAACCCTAAAAAATACCAATACATGAGATAAATATAAAATGCTTAGAATACAACCTGACCCATAGTGAGCATTGGTCTGCCTGGCTTGAAGCTGTATCTGACTTCCTCGGAAAAGAAAGGAGGAGGCAAGGGTGGGCTAATCTCTTTATTACTTGATTTCTTGGATTATCCCATTTCTAACTCGTGGGAGCCCTGGCCTGATCCAAGTGCTAATTGGATCCCTTAACTACGGTTGGGAGAAAGATGATGCACTCAGTGCTTGGTGATTGTTCTGGACTTTGCCAGTAGTCAGCAGTCAGCAAAGCAAAACCAGAGAAAGAGAGAGAAGGGCGGGGGTAGGGAGGGCCTCAGGAGCTAGCCAAAGGGGCTGCTGGGCTGGCTTGTGCTATGCTGGGGCCTTTGTCCTGCTGAAACTGTCCACACAATGGAGTGGGGTTACATGCTGACCTGGCATTCTGAGTATGGGGCTGGGATAGAGATTCTGTATGGTGGAAGCAGAGATGGATAGTCACCTAGTCCCTGAGGACTGCATCTCCATTCATCTACAATGAAATCACTAGAGAGGATGTTCAATATGTGATAATAACAAATTATGTTTATATGTGATTCACACATCAATTCATTTATACTTTGATTTTTTTTTTAAGAGACAGGGTCTGGCTACATTGTCCAGGCTGGATTTAAATTCCTGGGCTCAAGCAATCCTTAACCTCAGGCTCCCAAATAGCAGGGACTACAGGCATGTGCTGCTGCACCTAGCTCATTTATTTATATTTATTTTATTTTGTTTTTATTATTTTTATTTTATTTACTTCTTTTTTCTTTCTTTCTTTTTTCCTTTTTTTTGAGATGTAGTCTTGTTATATCACCCAGGCTGGAGTGCAATGGCATGATCTCAGCTCACTGCAACCTCTGCCTCCCAGCTTCAAGTCATTCTCCTGCCTCAGCCTCCCAAGTAGCTGGGACTACAGGCATATACCACCATGCCCAGCTAATTTTTGTATTTTTAGTAGAGACAGGCTTCATCATATTGGCCAGGCTGGTCTCAAACTCCTGACCTCAAGTGATCCACCCGCCTCGGCCTCCCAGAGTGCTAGGATTACAGGCGTGAACCCCTGCGCCTGGCCTTTATTTATTGTTTTGAACAGAGTCTCCCTCTGTTGCCAAGGCTGAAGTGCAGTGGTGCCATAAGGTCAGTGCAGTCTTGAACTCCTGGCCTCAGGTCATCCTCCTGCCTTGGCCTCCCAAAGTGCTGGGATTACAGGCATGAGTCACCATGACTAGCTAATTTTCCTTTTACATTTTATTTATTTATTTTCATATATATAATTTATTTATATATTTACATTTGTTTATATTTTTACAACCTGGCCAGATAGGCAATAAAATACTATTTTGTTTTCTTTTAAAGAAACAGAGTCTTACTCCGTCAGCCAGGCTGGAATGCAGTGACATAATCATAGCTCATTGTAGACTTGAATTCCTGGACTGAAGTGATCCTTCCACCTCAGCCTCCTGAGTAGCTAAGACTATAGGCACATGCCACCAATCCCTCTAATTTTAAAAAATTTCTTATAGAGACAGGGTCTTGCTATGTTGCCCAAGCTGATCTTGAACTCCTGACAAGGTAATCCTCCTGCCTTGGCCTCCTGAAGTGTTGAGGTTACAGGAATGAGCCACCACGCCTGTCCAGCGTAGATTGTTTATGGAACTCAAACCTGATGTATTCTTCAGGTCCTGATAATATGGGCTGGCTAGTGAGTAGCTGCAGTAAGATGGTGAGTCAGTCGTGGACATCCTTAGAGGTGACTATGATAACCACATGGGACCCACTGTGGAGGAACAGAGCAAGAAAAATAGCTCTGCCTGCAGATTTCCTAAGCTATATAGACCCACTTGCAACCCATTATGGTTGTATAGCACTCTCTGGGACTGAGCAATGGAACCTTCCTTATTGAAGTGGGGAGTAAGCTAGGATCACTGTCACTGTCCTAAAGTTTGAAAGACTGATGATTAGTAATCAAGAGATAACTCAGTTAAGTGTAGAGATAAATGAGAATTCAGGGTGATTACTACTGGAGTCATTAAGATAATAACTTTGTAATTACTCAGATTTGTTATTTTACACATTCTTTCTACATTTTCATAGTTCCTGTTGTCAAAAACATTTGCATACTTAAGGCCAGCAGAAAAGTGGAGAATATATAGCTAAAAACATTTTGCAACCCCTGCAAAGAACTCCAAATACGAGAATGAAGTAGAATAATAGCTACGGGGGGAACAAGTGAACCAGAAAAAAAGATGAAGATGAATTGGAGTGTGTCCTGGCATCAACCAGGAGGGTTACACCCCAGAAATCCCCTTACTCCTAGGCAATTCTCCAAAGTCACCTTCCTTTGCAGATTTTTTTTCTTTTGTTTTTGTTTTTGTTTTGTTTTGTATTTTAAGACAGAGTCTCACTTTGTGGTCCAGGCTGGAGAGCAGTAGCGCAATTATGACCCACTGCAGCCTCAACCTCCACAGGCTCAGTGAACCAGGCTGAGGCCTGGTTATTTTGTGTTGTTGTTTTGAGACAGGGTCTCACTCTGTTGCCCAGGCTGGAGTGCAGTGGCACCATCACAGATCCCCGCCTCAGCCTCCCAAGTAACTAAGACTACAGGTGCATCCCACTTCTGAAGGGAGACACAGACTTTTTTTGTTTTCTGTTTTTTGTTTTTGAGACGGAGTCTCGCTTTGTCACCCAGGCTGGAGTGCAATAGTGCAATCTCAGCTCACTGCAAGCTCCACCTCCCGGGTTCACACCATATTCCTGCCTCAGCCTCCCAAGTAGCTGGGACTACAGGCGCCTGCCACCACACCTGGCTAATTTTTTGTATTTTTAGTAGAGACGGGGTTTCACCGTGTTAGCCAGGATGGTCTCGATCTCCTGACCTCGTGATCCCGCCTGCCTCAGCCTCCCAAAGTGCTGGGATTACAGGCGTGAGCCATTGTGCCTGGACTGTTTTTGTTTTTTGTTGTTGTTTTGTTTAAAAAGGCTGGGTGAGGTGCCTCATGCCTGTAATCCCAGCACTTTGTGAGGCCAAGGCAGCCAGATTGCTTGAGCCCAGGAGTCCAAGATAAGCCTGGGCAACACCGCAAAACTCCATCTCTACAAAAAATACTAACATTAGCTAGGTGTGATGGTGCATGCCTGTAGTCCCAGCTATTTGGGAGGCTTAGGTGGTGGGAGGATTGTTTGAGCCTGGGAGATTGCGCCACCACACTCCAGCTTGGAGTCTCTCCTTTTTTGAGACAGAGCAAGACCCTGTCTCAAAAAAAAAAAAAAAAAAAAAAGTCCAGGTTCTATGGCTCATGCTTGTAATCCTAGCACTTTGGGAGGCTGAGGCGGTAGGATCGGTAGGAGTTTGGGACCAACCTGGGTAACATAGTAACACCTCATCTCTACAAAAAATAAGCTGGGTGCAGTGGCACATGCCTGTAGTCCCAGCTACTCAGGAGGCTTAGGTGGGAGGATCACATGAGCCCAGAAGTTTAAGACTGCAATGAGCTGTGATCGTACCACTGCACTCCAGCCTGGGCAACACAGTGAGACTACGTCTGTAAAAAAAAAATAAAAATAAAAGGCTAAGCTAGTAGAAAACAATAAGCATACTAATTGTATGTATATCTATGCAAACACTCAAGTAAGCTTTTGAGAGTTCATCTCTAGTTGGGTTTGAAAGAGGCTGGCATTTAGCTAAGTGGGGAGACTGATGTGAAAGGAAATGGGCCGAGGTTTAGTTCTCCATGGAGTTCTTGTCAACATTTGATGAAGAATAAAGGCAAGAGGATGGTAGCTGCAGATAAGGAAACCTAGCCATTTTATTTGTCATCTACAAGAGATTGAATTAACTGCCCTTTGCTGTTCTGTCTCTTATTATAAGAAACCACAGGATTGGTGGTTAGGGATTACCTGTTCCTATTAATAAAATCCCACTGAGTGGCTTCTGTTTACTTTTTAAATTATTTATTTATTTATTTATTTA
>NW_016815506.1:866247-896911 GCF_001698545.2 Rhinopithecus bieti | reverse complement strand
AGAAGGAAGGAAGGAAGGAAGGAAGGAAGGAAGGAAGGAAGGAAGGAAGGAAGGAAGGAAAAAGAAAGAAAGAAAGAAAGAAAGAAAGAAAGAAAGAAAGAAAGAAAGAAAGAAAGAAAGAAAGAAAGAAAGAAAGAAAGAAAGAAAGAAAGAAGGAAGGAAGGAAGGAAGGAAGGAAGGAAGGAAGGAGGGAAAGAAAGAGAGAGAGAAAGAAAGAAAAGGAAAGAAAGAGAGAAAGAAAGAAGGAAAAGAAAAGAAAGAAAGGAAGGAAGGAAGGAAGGAAAAGAAAGAAAGAGAAAGAGAGAAAGAAAGAAAGAAAAGAAAGAGAGAAAGAAAGACAGAAAGAAAGAAGGAAAAGAAAAAGAAAGAAAGGAAGGAAGGAAAAAGAAAGAAAAAGAAAGAAAGAAAGAAAGAAAGAAAGAAAGAAAGAAAGAAAGAAAGAAAGAGCGAGCAAGCTTATGCTAATCTAATCTATTCAACAAATATTTATTTACTGCCTTCTGTGTGTTAAGCACCAGGTTTGCACTGGCGAAAAATTAGACATGGTTCCTGCCCGCCTGGAACCTATATATAGCAGGGATAACTTGCCCAAATAGAAAGTGGTAAAGCATATATTGTTGTAACTGCTGTTTTTAATTAATTTGGGGTACACAGAATATTTTGTTGTTCATGATATCCTCTCCTCATTGGCCTATATATGGCTCCCACTTATTTGTTTTTAATAATGATTAAGCATCATTTCTAACCATCCACCCAAAAGAAAAACTAGAACCTTGACAATTACTTTTATTTTATTTTATTTTTGAGACAGAGTTTCACTCTTGTCGCCCAGCTGGAGTGCAGTGGCACGATCTTGGCTCACTGCAACCTCTACCTCCTGGGTTCAAGCAATTCTCCTGTCTCAGCCTCATGAGTAACTGGGATTACAGGCACTCACCACCATGCCCGACTAATTATTGTATTTTTAGTAGAGATGGGGTTTCACCATGTTGTCCAGGCTGGTCTCCAACTCCTGACCTCAGGTGATCTGCCGGTCTCAGCCTCCCAAAGTGCTGGGATTATAGGTGAGAGCCACTGCCCCCAGCCAACAATTACATTACATTTACATGATGTGCTACCCAAGTTTCTCTTGGGTATATAAGTGAGAAGTGGTGTTGCTAAATCAGAAATTATGTAATTTGACCTAGCATGGTGGCTCACACCTGTAATCCCAGCACTTTGGGAGGCTGAGAGGGGCAGATCACTTGAGGTCAGGAGTTCAAGACCAGCATGGCCAACATGGTAAAACCCCGTTTCTACTAAAAATACAAAAATTAGCTGGGCATGGTGGCAGGCGCCTGTAGTCCCAGCTACTTGGGAGGCTGATGCATAAAAATTGCAGAGGTTGCAGTGAGCTGATTACGCCACTGCACTCCAGCCTGGGCAACAAAGTGAGACTGTCTCAAAGAAAAAAAAAAAAAAGAAATTATGTAATTTGTTCATCTTTATAAGTAAGTGTTAAACTGTGTCCTAAAGTCATTATCTCAGGTGGGGAATCGTGCTTCATGCCCGTAATCTCAATGCTTTGGGAGGCTGAGGTGGCAGGAGCACTTGAACCCAGGAGTTTGAGACCAGATTAGGCAACAGAGTGAGACCCCATCTCTACAAAAAATAAAAAAATTAACTGGGCATGGTGGTACACACCTGTAGTCCCAGCTATTTGGGAGGCTGGGATAGGAAGATCACTTGAGCCCAGGAGGTTGAAAATGCAATGAGCTGTGATTGCACCACTCCACTCCAGCATGAGTGACAGGACGAAACCCTGTTTCAAAAAAAAAATTATATCTCAGTTTATACTCCCACCAGCAGTTGTAACTGGTTCTGTAGTTTTGTTTTGTTTGTTTGTTTTTTTTTTTGAGACGGAGTTTCGCTCTTGTTGCCCAGGCTAGAGTGCAATGGCGCCATCTCGGCTCACCGCAACCTCTGCCTCCCGGGGGTTCAAGCGATTCTCCTGCCTCAACCTCCCCAGTAGCTGGGATTACAGGTACCCGCCACCATGCCCAGCTAATTTTTCATATTTTTAGTAAAGACGGGGTTTCACTATGTTGGTCAGGCTGGTCTCGAACTCCTGACCTCAGGTGATCCACCCGCCTTGGCCTCCCAAAGTGCTGAGATTACAGGCGTGAGTCACCACACCCAGCCAGTTCTGTCACTTTTTATCCTCACCTAATTGGACCAGAGTATCTGTGGCCAAAGTCTCTGCTCTTAACACCATGATGTGCTACCCTCTCTCTTTCTCCTATCCAGGGGACTTTTTCTGGAGGCGGCATGAACCCTGCATGCTTCCTGAGGCCAGCAGTGGTGACTGGGATCTGGGAGCATTACTGCGAGAGATGCATCGAGGGTCACGGGGCCTGAAGTCAGGAGACTGATGAAGCTTCTAGAATATAGGAGATTCCAATGATGTCTGGTGGACTGTTTCTCTTCTACGTGATTGAGAGCTCCAAACCCTTTGGGTGCTCTCTGGCCTGTTCTCAGCAACTCTTCCCACCAGTGGATAGGTTAGATGGACCCTCTACCTTCACTATAACTCTCTTTCTGTCCATCCCCAAGCTGGGTATTATGAGGAGAAAGCACAGTCCCTGATCTGTGTTCCTTCTCTCTCCCCATAGGTGTACAGGGTGGGACCCATGCTGGGCACCATTCGCAGGCCTCACCTCGAATTTCTGTTCTCTAGTGCTTTATGAGAAAAGTTTGTGGCCAGTATGACTTGCCACTATGTGGAGATGGTAGAACCTATCAGTATGTCCCATTCCACCTTCTCCATCATCACACAACCCCACGCCTAGGTCCCAAGTCCCTCACCAGGCCCGAGCACAACTGAACCTCTTTCCCCAAACTTTCCTTCCCCATATTATCCTTTTCCCTCTCCTTGACCGGCTGTTTCCCCAGATCTGATCCCAGCACACCCATACCTTTCCCTAGGGATCAAGGTTTAGGATGTGTTGATCATGGCTGTATTAGAGGACATTAGACCTTCCCATTGCTTCATAGCCATGACTCAGTTTCCTTCCTTTCACTACTTCTTGCTATGACCATGTGAGTTAGGAAAGATGAAATACAAGCTGATTCTAAGGTTTAACTATGAGTCCCTTTCCCATTCCTATCCCTCCAATCCCACCCCCAGCCCATGCGGGGATGAGAGTGTCTTCTCTCTGTTGGTCCCTGTGGTTTAAAAAACCAGGCCTAGGGTTTGAAAAGGGAGGTACTGTCATGGACTGGGGGTAGGGAACCTGGGCTCAGAGAAAGCCAGACACAGCAGAACTATTTTGTCCCAGAGCTGCAGGGTCCACAGATTCCAGCCCAAACTAGCCAATGGGAGAAAGGCTTCTAATCCCTGGGAACTAAAGAATTCTCTTTAGTTATCTAACTTCCCTGCTGAACCCCACTCCTTACCCCCACCCCCACCCTTACCCCTGGCAGACTCAGAGGAGGCTGAGGTCCCCAGGAGCTCAGCCCCAAATGCCATGAAGTGAGCTCAGCTTGATGGGCCTTCCAAAGAGAGCTGAAGAGTATTCTAATGTAGATGTCAATAAGGACTATGAACCCCAATTTTGACACATATAGAAGGGCAGACTCTTTCAGTCCCACTGTCTTCACCCCCACTTCTCATAGTTTCTCCTGCTGTGACCCCAATCCCACCCTCACTGCCATGGCTCTCTTGGCTCATCTCCCAGTTGAGACAGGAGGGAAAATCCAGCATCTTTACCATGTATGGGAGGGGACTTAGCCCTCCACAGCTGTGAAGGGGTTAAGGGGCTGGGCCAGCTACCTCAGTCTGCCCCTCCCAGGGATTAAGAGTCCTCTATAAAGGGGACCATCCACCCAGACAAGGCCACGGGGGTAGCAGGGACCCAGGCACTGTGCCCATCCCCCCTGCCATGTGGGAACTGCGGTCAGCCTCCTTTTGGAGGGCCATATTCGCTGAGTTCTTTGCCACCCTCTTCTATGTCTTCTTCGGGCTGGGGTCCTCACTGCGTTGGGCTCCTGGACCCCTGCATGTTCTGCAGGTGGCTATGGCATTTGGTTTGGCCCTGGCTACACTGGTGCAGTCTGTGGGCCACATCAGTGGAGCCCACGTCAATCCTGCAGTCACTTTTGCTTTCCTTGTGGGCTCCCAGATGTCCCTGCTCCGTGCCTTCTGCTATATGGCAGCCCAGCTCCTGGGAGCTGTGGCTGGGGCTGCTGTGCTGTATAGCGTTACCCCGCCTGCCGTCCGAGGAAACCTAGCACTCAACACGGTAATGGTTGGCTGAGAGGGGATGGGAAACCTAGTGTCCTGACTCTCTGTTACCCTGACTCCCTGACTGGTGCAGGTGAATCAGCTCCCCTGGGGTCTGGGACAATATGTGCATGTGTGAGCATGTGTGTGTCAAAGTGGAGAGGATTGACAGGTGGTTTAGAGCTTTAAGGAAGGCATAGGTCCCTGGACTGATAATTAAGAAACCTGAGTTTGAGTTTCAGCTTTCCTTCCAACTCCTTTCAGGTTCTTGAGGATACTTATTTTACCTTTCAAGGCCTCAGTTTCCTCATCCATGTAAGTGGCTGCAATCATTTCCATCATGAAGGAGCATTGTTAGGAGATACTAAGATGCAAATACAATGATTATGAAGGGGGTTGTATTATCCTTCCTCTCCAGGAACCTGATGCCATAAGGAGATCCTTGCCGGGGAAGTCTTGAGGAGGTAACACTGTGGCAGCCCTCATGAGCTGCCTCTCTTCTTCTTCCTTTGCGCAGTTGCACCCTGGGGTGAGCGTGGCCCAGGCAACCACAGTGGAGATCTTCCTGACACTCCAATTCGTGCTCTGCATCTTTGCCACATACGATGAGAGGCGGAATGGCCAACTAGGCTCCGTGGCCCTGGCCGTTGGCTTCTCCCTTGCCCTGGGGCACCTCTTTGGGGTAAGCAGGAAGGAGAGCAACTTCTCATTCAAGGATTCTGGGGCCCCTAAACCTTTCCCAACTTTTAAGGGTTCTTCCTGTCTACTTCGCTGTCAAACATGCACATTATCCATTGCACTCTGTACTGGCACAAAGGAATCAACTCTGCCCTATCCCTCTCTTGTGACTGCTATATCTAGTCCTTCTTGACCCCAAGGTAGAAATGCATGCATCATGGCTAGACATGGGCTTTGCCTATGGATCCATAGTCTGTTCCCAGATAGGGCATCAGTTGCCCTCACCCCATTGTGGGAACTCCTGCAGAGTCATGCAGGCTGTCTCTCTCCACTTGCTGCTGATTGGAGACAAGACGCCATCTCTCAGGGGCAATGTGGGTTGTGGGGAGAGAAGCTGGGGTAGAGTAGGGGGGTGTCTGAGTTACAACTGTCTCTTTTGCAGATGTATTATACTGGTGCAGGCATGAATCCTGCCCGCTCCTTTGCTCCTGCCATTCTCACTGGGAACTTCACCAATCATTGGGTGAGTGAAGGGAGAGGGGGCAAGATCCTGGAGCCCTTCTGGATGGTTGTAGACTGCAGGTTCCAGGCTGGATTCCTGCTTTCCTTCTGCGTGTACCAGCACTCAGCTAAGGGGGCTGTCAGAGAGTTTGGCATGCCTGTGTGAGCAGGAATCATGATTTTGCCAGAAGGAGAGGCTTTCGCTCATATTGTTCCTTCTCTGGTTAGTCAGGGAGCATGCACTGAGTATTCACTGGTTGCTGAACCAGGGGGTATGAAGAGAGACAAATACAAGCACAATAAATTCTGCTCTCAGAGATCAGGACGTGTTGTGAGCACAAATGGACCTCAGCTCCATCCCAGTTCTTTTTTTTTTTTTTTTTGTTAAGACGGAGTCTCGCTCTGCCACCCAGGCTGGAGTGCAGTGGCCGGATCTCAGCTCACTGCAAGCTCTGCCTCCCGGGTTTATGCCATTCTCCTGCCTCAGCCTCCCGAGTAGCTGGGACTGCAGGCACCCGCCACCTCGCCCGGCTAGTTTTTTTGTATTTTTTAGTAGAGACGGAGTTTCACCAGGTTAGCCAGGATGGTCTGGATCTCCTGACCTCGTGATCCGCCCGTCTCGGCCTCCCAAAGTGCTGGGATTACAGGCTTGAGTCACCGCGCCCAGCTCCATCCCAGTTCTAATACATTATTGGTTTTGTGTGTGACCATGGGCAAATAATCACTCTGTGCTTCAGTTTATTTTACTATAAAATGGGACATTACGAGAAATGTGTGAAAGTTATATGTGAGGCTGTTCTCAAACGCCTGACCTGTGATCCGCCTGCCTTGGCCTCCCAAAGTGCTGGAATTACAGGAGTAAGCCACTGTTCCTGTTCAAAATTTTTTATTTTTTATTTTTTAACGAAGTCTGGCTCTGTCGCCCAGGCTGGAGTGCAGTGGCAAAATCTCGGCTCACTGCAAGCTCCGCCTCCCGGGTTCATGCCATTCTCCTGCCTCAGCCTCACGTGTAGCTGGGTTTACAGGTGCCCACCACCACACCTGGCTAATTTTTTGTGTTTTTTAGTAGAGACGGGGTTTCACCGTGTTAGTCAGGATGGTTGCAATCTCCTGACCTCATGATCTGTCCGCCTCGGCCTCCCAACGTGCTGGGATTACAGGCGTGAGCCACCATGCCTGGCCCCAGAAATATTTAATATGGTAAATTTTACATGTATTTCACACAATTTATAAAACATTTTTGAAAGCAACATACAAACTAATGCAAATTGATAACAACAAATAGAGTATACACATGCTAAGGTGTGGGATACAGGAGTAATTTGATGAATCAGAAAATAAACGGTGAGTTTATTGTATATATCAAGTGCACAATATCTTGTTTTCCACTAATGCGGTTGGAAAAAGAGCAGCCTTGCTGCTCTGTCCCCTCCCCAAGCCTGAGTATTCCTTTTCTCTTCCTACAGGTGTACTGGGTGGGCCCAATCATTGGAGGGGGTCTGGGCAGCCTCCTCTATGACTTCCTCCTCTTCCCCCGGCTCAAGAGTATTTCTGAGAGACTGTCTGTCCTCAGGGGTGCCAAACCCGAAGACTCCAATGGACAACCAGAAGTCACAGGGGAACCTGTTGAACTGAACACCCAGGCCCTGTAGAAGCTCCAGCTGAATAGAGGGAGTAGAAAGCTTCTGAGTTTACGTGGAGAGGTTGAGTCAGCCCCTAGATGAAGAAAGAGACTGTGGGGAGGGGCATGTACTTCTTTATTTTTTAACTTATGTATGTGTTTTGTTTTTTTTTTTTTTCCTTTTGCTGTGTGAAATCTTTCAAGTTGCATTCATGAGCTGGTTGGTGCGAACTTCCCTTCCTCCCCATCCCACCTCTCTTCGCCGTGTGTGCTGATTGTGCATATGAATGTGAATGAGTGTGGCTGTGTCTGAGTTTTGGGGCAATGAGAGCTAAGGAAGCAAAAAGGGGCCATCCTATACCTCCCTCCCTTGACCCAGTATGGTGAGTACAGGGTAACCGACACCTTAAGTTTCTGGCCTTTACCCTGTTGCCAGTCAAGTGTGTGGCTCTTGATTTCTGAAGGAACAGAGAAGCAGGGAGTTACTCCTCACACAAGGCAGATGGAGAGAAGTGGAGGAGACAAGGCATTCCAAGAGTTAGGAGAAGGGACTCAAGGGAGGTGGGTGGTGAAAATGGAGATATTAGCCCCAGATCAGGATGCAGGTGTACCAAAGAATTGGGGGATAGTTAATGGGAACATATAGCCTACTTATCTCAGGGATGCTTGCCCCAGGGACTTGGGTGGGGAAGTAGCTCTGAGAAAAGTGAACACTAGGATTTGAGCTGTTCTGTAAAGCCACATAAACCTGTCTACATCCACTGACTGGTTGTGTTCATTCTGGCATAATGGATCTCTTCAGAGGTCCTGGGCCAAGGAGCTTCCAACCTAAATAGGGCTTGGGCAAGCCTAGAATCTAGAAAAATTAAGCAGCTTAACTGGTCAGCCTGACATCCACTGGTGTGACTGCCTGGCAGATGGTATTTAAGCCCTAAGGCCAACACAGGAAATCTGATTCCTGGAGCAAATAAATGCAGAGGTGGTAGTAGGGGGCATGAGGGGAGAGGCCTTGACTCTGTTTTAATTTATTTAGAGCAAATCAAAACACTCCTCAAATGGCATCTTTCTGCTTTTATCACTAGTTCAGTGTTTCTTTTGTTTTGTGTCTGTGTATTTTTCTCTGTCATCTGTCCTTTCATCTTGAAGGAAATCTCTTCTAACTCCCTCATACCCCAGAAATTGATTCCTTCTATTCAAATGCTTAATAATTCAGATTATTATTCGTTTGAGCCCTATCTTCTTTTTTCTTTTTTAAGAGAGGGGGGTCTTACTATGTTGACCAGGTTGGAATGCAATGGATATTCACAGGCACGACCATCGCACACTACAGCCTAGAAATCCTGGGCTCAAGCGATCTTCCTGCTTCAGCCTCCCCAGTAGCTGGGATTACAGGGGGCCAGAGCAGAGCCCTATTATCTTTTCTTGTTGGCAAGATCATCTCAGCAGAGGCCAGAAAAGACCCTCAACTGATCAATGACTATTTATGGTTGCTTTCTTCCTTTTATGAGCCTCTTATATACTTTGAAAGCTTTAAACTTATACCTATAATACAACAGACATCCCCCACCCCAGAAGACCATTCCTCCCTTTACTTCAGCTCTTTACTTCCTCCCAAATAAAACCTAACTTTTCTTTTTTTTTTTTTTTTTTTTTTTTTTTTTTTTTTTTTTTTGAGACGAGTCTGGCTCGTCGCACCAGGCTGGAGTGCTGTGGCCGGATCTCAGCCACTGCAGCTGCCGCCTCCCGGGTTTACGCCATCTTCCTGCCTTTCCGCCTCCCAAGCTAGCTGGGACTACAGGCGCCCGCCTCGTCGCCGGTAGTTCTTTTGTATTCTTTAGTAGAGACGGGGTTTCACGGTATTAGCACAGGATTGGTCTCGATCTCGCTTACCTTATGATCCGCCACGCTCGGCCTCCCAAAGTGCTGGGATTACAGGCTTGAGCCACCGCGCCCGGCACAAAACCTAACTTTTCTAACTGTTTAAGACTTGGAATAGTCCGCTTGACTAGAAGAAGGGGAAGAATGTTTGTAAATTCACCTCTAATCGGACTTTGATTCTACTATAATTCAGCAGAAAATTCATAGCGCTGTGATTTTTAGATCGACCTCACATAAAACAGTCCCTGCACACGCTTCCCTTTTCCTTCCTTCTTCACGAATCTCCGCCCCAGCTCTCTCGGAGTCACGTGGACCAGCCTGGCTCGCCCCGCCTCGCTCTCCGCGCAGGCAGGGACCCGTCCAGACGAGCCTGGTGGCGGAAAGGCTGCGGCCCCGCGCCTGAGGGCCGTTGGCTCCTCCGGGCTTCTGAGGACCCGCAGGGAGCGGGTGAGTGTGTGGCGAGAAGGCGCTAAGCGGACACGGGGATCCTTTCGAAGCTATGGGGGCATTCTCGGGAGGCGCTGAGTCCCTTTTGCCGCCAACTGGTTTAGAGCCGGGGGGCGGGGCTCGTGCTGCAGGCGCGCATGCGCAGTTCTGTTTTCTGCTCCCTTGTCTCCGGCGTTGCGTTCCCAGGTCGCCCCGGAGGCTGACTTATCCCTGGGCTGCTCCGCACAGCTTGGGCCTTCCGCGGGATGGGGTTGTGATGGGAAGGGGGTTGGAACTCCTGAAGTAGAACAGAAGGTGCCTGGGGGAGTTCCACTTCGGAGCTCCGCATCTTGTTGAGACCTGAAAAAAACCAGTGTGTGGCCTGACGGTCAGCAGGGGTCGGAATTTACAGGCCGCTTGACTGACTTCCTGGGTTTTATGGAATGGATTTCTCACTCCCCTCAGTTGCCTAATGTTTGGGTTTGTCAGCTGGTCCTCAGCCGCTAATGAAGCTTTTTTCCCTTTAGCCTCTCAATTCTTTGCCTTTCGTGCTTCGACTAGTACTTTCAAATTTTTTAATTTTTTTTTTTTTTTTTTTTTGAGACAGTCTCGCTCTGTCGCCCAGGCTGGAGTGCAGTGGCGCCATCTCGGCTCGCTGCAACCTCCGCCTCCCGAGTTCAAGCGATTCTCTTGCCTCAGATTCCTGAGTAGCTGGGATTACAGGCGCGCGCCACCATGCCCGGCTAATTTCTGCACATGATCTTAGCCAAAAGGCCAAGAAGCGATTTTCTGTATTTTTTTTTATTTTTATTTTTATTTTTTAGTAGAGACTGGGGTTTCACCATATTGGTCAGAATGGTCTCAAACTCCTGACCTCGTGATCCGCCCGACTCGGCTTCCCAAAGTGCTGGGATTACAGGCGTGAACCATCGCGCCTGGCCTGTTTTTTTTTGTTTTTTGTTTTTTTTTGTTTTTTTGGTGTGTTTTTTTTTTTCTTTTTTGAGATGGAGTCTCGCTCTGTTGCCCAGGCTGGAGTGCAATGGCCCGATCCCTTGGCTCATTGCAACCTCCGCCTCCCAGGTTCAAGCGATTCTCCTGCCTCAGCCTCCCAAGTAGCTGGGATTACGGGTGCCTGCCACTACACTCGGCTAATTTTTGTATTTTTAGTAGAGGTGGGGTTTCACCATGTTGGCCAGGCTGGTCTTGAACTCCTGACCTCAAGTGATCCACCCGCCTCGGGCTCCCACAGTGCTGGGATTACAGGTGTGAGTCACCGCACCTGGCCCCATTAGTACTTTGTATAGAGTAAAGGTAGATCATTTCATGTTAAATTTAAAACTCCTCTTTGGCCATCCACAGTTAACCTTAAATCTGTAGGTGGGTGTCTGTGGCCTCACACAGTCTGGCCTTGACCCTCTCAATCTCATTTTGTAAAGTTCTTATGCACCTGACTCCTGGCCACATGGAAAGATTGTGGTTGCCCTCTTTCATGTCTTAGAACTTACGTTCCTGCTGTTCCTTCTGCTTGGAAGTTCTTGACACTGCTCTGCCAAGTGAACTTCTCTTTGAAGACTGAACTTAATTGTCCCTCTGAAAATCAGTTTATCCAGCCTCCTAGGCCAATACACACAATAAAAAGATCAATAAGAGATCAATAAAAGGTTACTGAGCTCCTAACATGTACCATGCACTGTGCTTAGCGCCAGGCTTACAGAGATGAGTAGGACGGAGAGTTCCCATCCCTTTAGGAACTCAAGTCGTAAGGAAAACACACGTAATTGAGTCTTCTGCAGTTACAGTGAAAGGGTCATAAAGAAGTCCTTCCCTGCTTCCTTCCTCCTCTCACTGCACTCCCACCGTCTTACATCCTGATGCCTTCGGATCTTTAGCTCCAAACTCTTCTCCTTCATCTTCCAGACTTGTCTGTTTCAGTTCAGTTTAGTAAAGCATTTATTGAGCACCTACATTGTGCTGCGTAATAATTCCTGATGTGAAAGAGTTTACGTTTTAGTGCAGTTAACATAGGATAGTTAGAATCACCTGAGGAACATTCTCAAAACACTTGCCTAAGCCCCACCTGCGGAAATTCTGATCCTGTAACAAGGATCTGAAAATTCAAAGGTGAATAAGAATTTCTATCTCTACTAAAAAAAAAAAAAAAAATACAAAAATTAGCTGGGTGTGGTGGCATGTGTCTGTAATCCCAGCTACTTGGGAGGCTGAGGCAGGAGAATCACTTGAACCCGGGAGGCGGAGGTTGCAGTGAGCCAAGATCACACCACTGCATTCCAGCCTGGGTGACAGAGTGAGACTCCGTCTCCAAAAAAAAAAAAAAGAATTTCTGTCCTCAGGGAATCTAAGGCTAATGGAAGGAGTTAGGCTTTTAATTTAACTATTGTTAAATTAAAAATTGTATACAACATGAATTGTAAATACCATGTTGGAAGTCTGAATATGGCACACAGTAAACAACAAGGAAAAGGAGGTCACTTCTATATGGAGAAGTCAGGAGGAAGTCCTTTTTGGGCATAGTCGTTTTTTTTTTTGGGGGGGGGACTGAGTTTTGCTCTTGTTGCCCAGGCTGGAGAGCAATGGTGCAGTCTCCCAGGTTCAAGCAATTCTCCTGGCTCAGCCTCCCAAGTAGCTGGAATTATAGGCACCCGCCACCACACCTGGCTAATTTTTGTATTTTTTAGTAGAAACAGTTTGACCATGTTGGGCCAGGCTGGTCTTGAAGTCCTGACCTCAGGCGATCCACCCTCCTCGGCTACCCAAAGTGCTGGGATTACAGGCGTGAGCCACTGCGCCTGGCCTGGACAGTCTTCAGAGCTAAGTTGATACTTGGATGGGAGGCTATTCTGGATAGAGTAGTGGCTTGAGAGAGAAGCTTGAGAGGTAAACAGGAGAGAGATTCATGAAAGACTTTGTATTGTAGGCAATGGGGGTCACTGAAACTTTAGTTTTTTATAGTAATGCATGCTAATAGTAAATAATTCAAATAGTATCAAAGTGAAAGACAAATATTTCTCCTATCCTAGATCCCCCAGTTCTCAGAGACAATCACTATGAAGTTTCTTATGTATCCATTGAAGTGTTTTAAGCAGGATTGTTATATGCCTAAATTGGGTAACCATATTGAGGCTAGATAGAACAAGACTGGAGGCAGCTGGGTTCATGCCTGTGATCCCAGCACTTTGGGAGCCCAGGAGTTAAAGACCAGCCTGGGCAACATGGCAAAACCTTGTCCCTACCAAAAATACAAAAATTAGCAGGGTGTGATGACGTACCATATAGTCCCAGCTATTTGGGAGACGGAGGTGGGAAAGTTGCTTGAGCCTGGGAGGTCGAGGCTACCGGGAGCTGTGATTGCATCACTGCGCTCCAGTCTGGGTGACAAAGCGAGACCCTCTGTCAAAAAAGAAAAAAAGCCTGAAGGCAGAGAAAGAGGATAGGAAGAGGTTGAGTAACCTAAGCAAGAGCTACTCAGGAACTGAACTAAGGCAGTAGCAATTGGGATAAAAGGATAGACAGCGACTGATAGAAAAACTTAAGAAAGTTAAGTGAGATAGAGCCTAGGTTTTTTTTTTTTTTTTTTTTTTTGAGATGGAGTTTCACTCTTTTCGCTCTTGTTGCCCAAGCTAGAGTGCAATGGCGCGATCTCAGTTCACCGCAACCTCGGCCTCCCGGGTTCAAGCGAGTCTCCTGCCTCAGCCTCCTGAGTAGCTGGGATTACAGGCATGCACCTCTACACCTGGCTAATTTTGTATTTTTAGTAGAGACAGGGTGTCTCCATGTTGGTCAGGCTAGTCTTGAACTCCTGACCTCAGGTGATCCGCCCTCCTCGGCCTCCCAAAGTGCTGGGATTACAGGCATGAGCCACCGCGCCCAGCCTCTTTTTTTTTTTTTTGAGATGGAGTTTCTCTCTTGTTGCCCAGGCTGGAGTGCAATAGTGCGATCTAAGCTCACCACAACCTCCGCCTCCTGGGTTCAAGCGATTCTCCTGTCTCAGCCTCCCAAGTAGCTGGGATTACAGGCATGCGCCACCACACCCAGCTAATTTTGTATTTTTAGTAGAGATGGGGTTTCTCCATGTTGGTCAGGCTGGTCTCGAACTCCCAACCTCAGGTGATCCACCCACCTCAGCCTCCGAAAGTGCTGGGATTACAGGCGTGAGCCAGTGCGCCTGGCCCTAGGTTTCTTTTAATAAGGTGAAACTCTTAGCCTTCTTCACTGAGGGAGATAATATCAGTCCTTGAGAGAGCCAAAGTGGAGACAGACTTGGGAAGATGAGTTCAGCTTTGGACCTGTTGAGGTATCTTTGAGACATGAAGGTAGAGAATGCTATTCAGTTAGTTTAATATATGAGATTGTCAACTCAAGAGCTCAGAGGGGCCAGAAAAACAGATTTGCTGGGTCTGGCTTGGATGGTAGTTGAAGTGCATGGGAGAGGGTGAGTTTGCCCAATCAGGCCTTGTACAGTGATAAGGGAAGAAGGCTAAAGATGCAGGCCTATGGAAAATCAGCACTTAAGTGGGAGGAGGAACAGCCAATAAGAGGTCAAAGGGAAAAGTTTTATTTTATGTTGGATTTTTTTCCCCCTTAAGATGAGCTAGGACAGGTGTGGGGGCACATGCCTGTAATCCCAGCACTTTGGGTGGCTGGGGTGGGAGGATAGCTTGAGCCTGGGGGGTTGAGACTGCAGTGAGCTGAGATCACACCACTACACATCACTACACTTTTGAGACACTATCTCAAAAGAAAAAAAAGGTGGAATACCCTTGAGCAACTCATAATATATGGGGATAGGGCTAGCATAAAGGGAAGGTTGGAAATAAGGAATAACCAGCTAAGGGACAGGAAGTGATTAATGAGGATCACAGAGTGCTTAGATTAGAAGCAAAGAAATAAGGGTGGGTGTTTGAAATATGTATGTTTTTAGGCTCGGGTGGAGAGAGTTGAGAGAGTTCATGTCTGATAACCTCAATTGTTCCTAAGAGGAAGGGAGCACATAAACCAGGTGGGAGGCAAGGAAGCAGTGGAGTGAAGGGGCTTGAGGATAATGATGAAAGTTAGGGATAGTGGTTCTTTGGGAAGAGACAATGAAGCTGACCAAGAATACCAAAATGAAACCGGGCGCAGTGGCTCATGCCTGTAATCCCAGCATTTTGGGAGGCCGAGGCAGGCGGATCACAAGGTCGGGGGTTCCAGACCAGCCTGGCCAGCATGGTGAAACCCTGTCTCTACTAAAAATCAAAAATTAGCCAGGTGTGGTGGCACGGACCTGTAGTCCCAGCTACTTGGGAGGCTGAGGCAGGAGAATTGCTTGAACCTGGGAGACGGAGTTGCAGTGAACTGAGATTGTGCCACTGCACTCCAGCCTGGATGACAGAGCGAGACTCTGTCTCAAAAAAAAAAAAAAAGAATACTGAAATGATTTGCTGCTGCTCAGGTTGCAGGCTATACATGTGTCTTATATCACTATACAGGGTCATTTGGTTTTCTCCAGCACATCTGGGCCTAGATTTGAGTTGAAGTCTAGGAAGCAGATGGTTGCATTGATCTGAGGTTATGGTCTTTCGCAGGTGCGCTGCAAGGAAAAGAGTACGCTGAAAGGAAAAGAGATGGAGGCCACATGGGAAAATGGTCAAACTGATGTGTATAGTGATACAGTAGTAGGATATGTGTGACCCTGGTTTGATCATTTTGTTTTCTATCTCAGAAATCTTCAGTGGCTCCCTGGCTTAGGTTCTAAATCTTTGAACTGATGGACAGAGATGAGGTTTTTCCCATAAAGCTGGGTCCCGCTGCTTTTCCATTGATTTCCTGATAGACCCATCTATTCATAATGGCTCCCTCTTTGGTTTTGTACTGGCAGTTCTCTGCTTAAATGCCCCTCCTATTCCCAGCTGCCTTAATCCTATGCAGCTTTCAAAGGCCCAGTTCTAATCATGCTTCCTCAGACAAAACCTCCTTGACCACTTTAACCTGAAAAGAGTACTAGTTTTTTAGTTTTTTTCAGTATCACGTATTTACAGCTTGTACTGCCTTATCTTTTACATTGGCTGTCTATATTATGTGGGTTTTATTTCTGCAACTAAATTTCTTAAATTTCTTTAGTACTGCCATTGCACCTGCACACTATTTTTTGCCAGGAAGGTTCTCCCTAAGCATGTAGTAACTGACTATAGAGTCTGACAGATGGAGAGGAAATTAATATTTGTGGGGTTCTTTCTGTTTGTTTTGTTTGTTTGTCTTTTGAGACAGGGTCTCACTCTGTTACCCAGGCTGGAGTGCAGTGGCACGATTTCAGCTTATTGCAACCTCGACCTCCTGGGTTCAAGTGATCCTCCTGCCTTAGCCTCCTGGGTAGCTGGGACTAAAGGTGTACATCAGCACGCCCGGCTAATTTTTGTATTTTATTTTTTGTAGAGACTGGGCTTTGCTATGTTGCCCAGCTGGTCTCAAACTCCTGAACTCAAGTGATCCTCCCACCTCAGCCTCCCAAAGTGCTAGGATTACAGGCGTGAGCCACCATGTCCAGCCAGAGGTTCTTACTTTGTGCTCAGCACTAGGTAGACTGCTTAATATCACTGCTTCTCAAACTGTCTTGGTAAAGGACGAGGTAGATTTTTCCTTCAAGCTGTTGCAGATCTGTAGTGTTCTAAAAGCACTTCCGTAAAATAAAATTACTAGAAAAATAACATTTAAAAGACATACAGAATACAGGCTTTTTATTATTATCGTTATTAGATTCAACAAACATTGGCTGAGTGCAATGGCTCATGCCTGTAATCCCAGCACTTTGGGAGGCCGAGGTGGGTAGATCACTTGAGGCCAGGAGTTCGAGAGCAGCCTAGGCATCATGGTGAAACCCCATCTCAACTACAAAATACAAAAAAAGTAGCCTGGCATAGTGGCACAGGCCTGTAATCCCAGCTACTTGGGAGGCTGAGGCACTATAATAGTTTGAACCCGGGAGGTGGAGGTTTCAGTGAGCCAAGATTACGCCACTGCACTTCAGCCTGGGTGACAGAGGGAGATCCTGTCTCAAAACAAAACAAAACTGTAAACTGCCTGTCAAATTGCTCTAAGATGAGGTCAGGAGTTCAAGACCAACCTGGTCAATATGGTGAAACCCCGTCTCTACTAAAAATACAAAAATTAGCCGGGCATGGTGGCGCACGCCTGTAGTCCCAGCTACTCAGGAGGCTGAGGCAGAAGAGTTGCTTGAACCCGGGAGGCGGAGGTTGCAGTGAGCTGAGATCATGCCATTGCACTCCAGCCTGGGCGACAGAGCAAGATTCTGACTCTGTCTCAGGAAAAAAAAAAAAAAAAAAGGTAAGTTAATTTGAATTGCAAATGCATTTAATATTTTATCTGTTGTTTTCTTTTGGTTCTTGCATTTTAATGCCTCCAAGTATTGATTTCAGATGAATATTGCTTCATCTGAATTGCCTGATACTTAGTAGGAAAAGTGACTAATATCCCTTTTAAATGTCCAGATCCACTGACTCTATGGTGTTTGACAAAATTCTCATCTGGTCTATGATTAAATGTGAAAATAAAGTCAATGTAATGAATTTTTTTCATGAAGTCATATTTATTAAATTTAAAGGACAGTATTTTATCCTGAGATTTTTGTCTATAGTTTTTTTTGGTGTTAAAATGGTAGAAACAGAATGTGTATAGTAATTGTGTGGAGTGTTTATAACAGCTGTTTGAGATATAATTCATATACTGTAAAATTCACCCTTTTAAAGTGTACAGTTCAGGTTAGGTGTGGTGGCTCATACCTGTAATCTCAGCACTTTCGGAGGCCAAGGCAGGAGGATTGCTTGAGGCCAGCCAGGAGTTTGAGACCAGTGTGGGCAACATAGGGAGGTACCGGCTCTACACAAAATTAAAAACTTACCCAGGTGTGGTATTGAACACCTGTGGTCCCAGCTACTTGGGAGGCTGAGGTGGGAGGATTGCTTGCACCAAGGAATTGAGGCTATAGTGAGCCATGATCTGTACTCCAGCCTGGGCTGGTCAACAGAGTGAGACCCTGTCTCAAAAAAAAAAAAAAAAAACAAGAAAACCCCTGTACAATTCTGTGATTTTTAGTGTATTCAGAGAGTTGTACAACCATTTCTGCCCACCTCAGCCTCCTAAAGTGCTGAGATTACAGGTGTGAGCCGCTGTGCCCATATCAACCTATTGCATTTGCCTATTCTGGACATTTCATATAAATACCATCATACAATATATGACCTTTTGTGTCTGACTTCTTTTTTTTTTTTTTTTTGAGATGGAGTTTTTGCTCTTGTTGCCCAGGCTGGAGTGCAGTGGCGCGATTTGGGCTCACTGCAACCTCTGCCTCCTAAGTTCAAGCGATTCTCCTGCCTCAGCCTCCCGAGTAGCTGGGATTACAGGCGCCCACCACCACGCCCAGCTAATTTTTTTGTATTTTTAGTAGAGACGGGGTTTCACCATGTTGGCCAGGCTGGTCTCAAACACCTGGCCTCAGGGTAATCTGCCTACCTTGGCCTCCCAAAGTGCTGGGATTACAGGTGTGAGCCACCACACCCGACTGTGTTTGACTTCTTTCACTGAACATGTTTTCAGGTTTCATCTGCTTCGTGGCATGTATCAGTCAGTATTCCATTCCTCTTTTTTTTTTTTTTTTTTTGACACAGAGTCTTGCTTTGTCATCTTGGCTGGAGTGCAGTGGTGCAATATCGGCCCATTGCGCCTCCACCTCCCAGGCTCAAGTGATTCTCCCACCTCAGCTTCTCTAGTAGCTGGGACCACAAGCACGCACCACCACACTTGGATAATTTTATTTTTTAATTTTTTTGTAGAGATGAGACTCAGTATATTGCCCAAACTGGTCTTAAACTCCTGGGCTCAAGTGATCCTCCCGCCTTGGCCTCCTGAAGTACTGGGATTTCAGGCATGAGCCACTGAGTCCAGCTGTGCCCTTTTTAAATATAGACTTTCAAATTTGAGTTAGCATAGTTAGGAGGCAGGAGGATCACTTGAGGTCAGGAGTTCCAGAGCAGCCTGGGCAACATGGTGAAACCCTGTCTCTACCAAAAATACCAAAAAAATTAGCTGGGCACGCCGGGCACGGTGGCTCACGCCTGTAATCCCTGCATTTTGTGAGGCAGAGACGGCCGGATCACCTGAGGTCGGGAGTTTGAGATCAGTCTGACCAACATGGAGAAATCTCGTCTCTACTAAAAATACAAAATTAGCGGGGTGTGGTGGTGCATGCCTGTAATCCCAGCTACTTGGGAGGCTGAGGCAAGAGAATTGCTTAAACCTGGGAGGCAGAGGTTGCGGTGAGCCAAGATCACGCCATTGCACTCCAGCCTGGGCAACAAGAGTGAAACTGCGTCTCAAAAAAAAAGAAAAAAATAGCTGGGCATGGTGGCATATGCCTGTGCTCCCAGCTACTCGGGAGGCTGAGGTGGGAGGATGACTTGAGCCGGGGAGGTGGAGCCTTCAGTGAGTGGAGATTGTGCCACTGTACTCCAGCATGGATGACAGAATGAGACCCCTATCTCAATAAATAAAATAACTCACTTATAAAAACATTATATTGGGATGTTTATTCTCTCTGATCCTGTTTTTCTTGATTTGTAATGTGGAGATGATTGTACCTATCACTGAGGACTTGTGTGTTCAAAGTATTTAAAGCTATGAAGGCCTGCTGGGCGCTGTGGCTCATGTAGCCTGGAATCCCAGCACTTTGGGAGGCCTAGGCAGGCAGATCTCTTGAGCTCAGGAGTTGATCAGCCTGGGCAACATGGCCAAACCCAGTCTCTACAAAAAATTAAAAAATTAGCTGGGGCCGGGTGCAGTGGCTCATACCTGTAATCCCAGCACTTTGGGAGGCCGAGGCAGGTAGATCACTTGTGGTCAGGAGTTCGAGACCAGAGTGCCCAACATGGTGAAACCCCATCTTTACTAAAAATACAAAAATTACCCAGGCGCAGTGGTGGGCACCTGTAGTCCCAGCTACTTGCGATGCTGAGGCAGGAGAATCGCTTGAACCTGGGAGGGAGGTGGAGGTTCCAGTGAGTCAAGATCGTGCCACTGTGCCCCAGTCTGGGCGACAGAGTGAAACTCCATCTCAGGAAAAAAAAAAACAAAGTTTATCAAGCCCAGTATTAACACTGGGAGCGAGAGAGCAGACTGACCTCTGCAAAATGAGATCAGCATGAGTTTGGTGTAGTTTGGGTCTTTTTATGTGTTTTTTTGGCTGCCTAATCTCTAGCCAATGTCTGCCTTTTTGATTGATGGGTGTGTTGCTTAGTGCTTGCCTGCTGCCTCCATCCCATAATTTTTTTTTTTTTTTTTTTTCCCGAGACGGAGTCTCGCTCTGTCGCCCAGGCTGGAGTGCAGTGGCCGGGATCTCAGCTCACTGCAAGCTCCGCCTCCCGGATTCACGCCATTCTCCTGCCTCAGCCTCCCGAGTAGCTGGGACTACAGGCGCCCGCCAGGTCGCCCGGCTAGTTTTTTTTTTTGTATTTTTAGTAGAGACGGGGTTTCACCATGTTAGCCAGGATGGTCTTGATCTCCTGACCTCGTGATCCGCCCGTCTCGGCCTCCCAAAGTGCTGGGATTACAGGCTTGAGCCACCACGCCCGGCCTCCATCCCATAATTTTAAGTACGTGCATGATATTCAGTCCATATGCATGAGTTTTGATGAGCTGATTATCATACGGGGTATGATAAGGACAGGTTTTTCTCTTTGATGCATATGCCTTGCCCTGAAGAACTGCCCCTTGCTGGTTTGGTCTGGATCCTGCTGGCCATGGGGTCCTTGCTTGCTTCTCTTACTTTTTGTGTTTTGGCCTGCTTAACTTCTGCCTCTTATCTTGCTTCTTGCTCACCTACCCCTTCACCTTGCTTCAGCTCTCATGTTCTTACTAATTCTGCCCTTTATCCAACTTTGAATTCCCTTTGGTATTATCCTGCCTCATTTTCCCTATTGTGCTGCTTCAGTTACAGTGAGCCATGGGACCACAGACTTGTGCCACCACACCTGGCTAATTACAAAAAAATATTTTTGGTAGTGGCCGGACACTGTGGCTCACGCCTGTAATCCCAGCACTTTGGGAGGCCGAGGTGGGTGGATCACCTGAGGTCAGGAGTTCGAGACTCACCTAGCCAATGTGGCAAAACCCAGTCTCTACTAAAAATACAAAAATTAGCCAGGCCTGGTGGCTCATGCCTGTAGTCCCAACTACTCAGGAGGCTGAGGCAGGAGAATCGTTTGAGCCCAGGAGGTAGAAGTTGCAGTGAGCCGAGATCGCTCCACTGCACTCCAGCCTGTGACAGAGTGAGACTCTGTTTCAAAAAAAATGTTTTGTAGAGATGGGGGTCTCACTTTTTTGCCCAGTCTGGTCTTAAACTCCTGGGCTCAAGTGATCCTCCTGCCTTAGCCTCCCAAAGTGCTGGGGTTACAGGTATGAGCTGCCATGCCCAGGCTGATTTTTTTTTTTTTTTTTTTTTTGAGACAGAATCTCACTCTGTCGCCTAGGCTGAAGTGTGGTGGCTCAATCTTGGCTCACCGCAACCCCTGCCTCCGGGCTCAAGCAATCCTCCCGCCTCAGCCTCAGCCTCAGAGTAGCGGGGACTACAGGCACACACCACCACATCCAGCAAATTTTCTTTTCTTTTTTTTTTTTTGGTAGAGACGGGGTTTCTTTTTTTTCTTTTTTGTATTTTTAGTAGAGACGGGATTTTGACATGTTGTCCAGGCTGGTCTCCAGCTCCTAGACTCAAGCAATCAACCCGCCTCAGCCTCCCAAAGTGCTGGGATTACAGGCATGAGACATCATGCCTGGCCGATTTTTAAAATAGTTGTTTTCACCAGGGAGAGCTGGAATTCCTGTTGAAAACTCTTATTCCAGTTCCAGTGAATGTGGGCCCAAGGCTGCAGGCTTGCCTTGTGAGCCCTAATCTGAGAGCTTACGATAGATTGTCTAACCCATTTTTTCCTCTGTTTTGCATGTTGCTCCACAGCCTGGTTTTGTCAAAACCGCAGAAGGATTAGAACTGGAAGTCCTGAGTCTCTTCCATTACCTCTTCTTTTCTGGCATCTGCCAGGACCCCTTCTTCCCTATCTCCTTTCTCCTCCTCTTTTTTTTTTTTTTTTGAGACGAAATCTCGCTGTGTCACCCAGGCTGTAGGGCAGTGGTGCTATCTCAGGTCACTGCAACCTCTACCTCCCCGGTTCAAGCGATTCACCTGCCTCAGCCTCCCAAATAGCAGGGATTACAGGCGCCTGCCACCACACCCAGCTAATTTTTTATTTTTAGTAGAGATAGGGTTTCACCATATTGACCAGGCTGATCTCGAACTCCTGACCTCAGGTGATCCACCTGCCTTGGCCTCCCAAAGTGCTGGGATGACAGGGGTGAGCCGCTGCGCCCAGCCTCTCCTCCCTTTTATTTTGGTAGCCAGCAGGGATGGCTGTTACAGCCTCTTATTTTTGCCTTTCAGGTAAAGTGGTATGTTGAAAATAGAGGCTTGGGTCCTCTGCTGTGGCCATTTTTACAAATACTGAATTTTAGATTGGTCTGCGCTGGAGGAACCAAGATAAAGGGGGAGGGTAGCAGGCAGGACTGTGTGAGGTTATCTGTCTGGGAGCCTTGCCAGATATGGCTTTGTCTCTGCTATTAGAAGACTTTATCATTTTGTACCTTTTAGTGCCAAAGTATGATTTTGTGCCTCCTTTTGAAGAGTATGTGCTGACGCAGCATGTTTATAGCTCTGTTGTCTATTTTTGTCAGCTTCCTTGGAGAGAGGACACAGGGAAGCCCTTCAACGTGTGTGTGTGTGTGTGTGTGTGTGTGTGTGTGTGTGTGTATGTATGTGTATGCATATGTGTATGGGCATGCTTATGTGCACATGCACACAGTAGTCTTTCTAAAAAAGCTGGATGTATCTTTGCGGAGAGTCAGGGATTTTATACACTGAACCTGCCTCACTGGAGCCCAGGTTTCAGGGTCTGCAGGTGCCTGAGAAAGGATGACAAAAGGAAGTCTCCTTTCAGTTCTTCTGCTCACTCAGTGAATGTTTTACTGGCTCAATTTATGGCTGGGCTGAACAGTTAGAAAATAATTTTTTTTTTTTTTTAACGGAGTCTCCCTCTGTAGTCCAGGCTGGAGCACAGTAGCACAATCTCGGCTCACTACAAGCTCCACCTCCCAAGTTCACGCCATTCTCCTGCCTCAGCCTCCTGAATAGCTGGGACTATAGGCATCCGCCACCAACACCCGGCTAAATTTTTGTATTTTTAGTAGAGACAGGGTTTCACTGTGATTAGCCAGGATGGTCTCAATTTCCTGACCTCGTGATCCGCCTGCCTTGGCCTCCCAAAGTGCTGGGATTACAGGTGTGAGCCACCGGGCCCGGCCAACGCCCAGCTAATTTTTGTATTTTTAGTAGAAGATGGGGTTTCACCATGTTGGCCAAGCTGGTCTCGAACTCCTGACCTCAGGTGATCTGCCTGCCTTGGCCTTCCAAAGTGCTGGGATTACAGGCATGAGCCACCACACCTGGCCTACAAAAATGTTTTAAAGGCCAGGCATGGTGGCACATGCCTAGAGTCATAGCTACTCAGGAGGCTGAGGCAGGAGGACTGCTTGAGTCCAGGAATTTGAGGTTACAATGAGCTATGATCATGCCACTGTACTCCAGCCTGGGCAACAGAGTGAAACCCTGTGTCTTTTTTTTTTTTTTTTAAGGGAGATGATTCTTTGTGAGAGAGTGATAGGGAATGTACCAGTTTCTATTCACTCCCTTTCCTCACCTGTTCTGTTAGATGCTGATTTCTACTGAGATTACCAAGGTTTAAGAGTAACTTTGGAGAGGAGAGTGAAGGACCTTTCTCTACACATTCTCAGTGTCTCAGAAGCCTCAGGGCTCCTGGGATGTATTAGATCCTTGGTGGAATCACTGTATGGCCAGAGCTCGGTTTTTTAATTCCTGTGGTGCATCAAAGCTGTGTCTGCATGGAAGAGCCACAGAAAGTGGAGGGTGACAAGGTTTGAGCAATTTATTTTTTCCGGAGACTCTGTAGACCAGGCTGGAATGTAGTGGTGCGATCACAGCTCATTGCAACCTCGAACACCTCGGCTCAAGTAGTTCTCTCGCCCCAGCCTCCTGAGTAGGAGGACTACAGGTGTGTGCCACAACACTTGGCTTTTTGTACAGATGGGGTCTCACGATGTTGCCCAGGCTAATCTTGAACACTGGGACAAATGATCATCATGTCTTGGCCGCCTAAAGTGCTGAGATAATAGGCATGAGCCACTGTGCCCCGCCAGGGTCTAACAATTTTATTTATTTATTTATTTATTTTGAGACAGAGTCTCTCTCTGTTGCCCAGGCCAGAGTGCAGTGGCATGATCTTGGCTCACCGCAACCTCTGCCTCCTGGATTTAAGCGATTCTCCTGCCTCAGTCTTCCAAGTGGCTAGGATTATAGGCATGTGCCACCACGCCTGGCTAATTTTGTATTTTTAGTAGAGACAGGGTTTCTCCATGTTGGTCAGGCTGGTCTCGAACTCCCAACCTCAGGTAATCTGCCCGCCTCAGCCTCCCAAAGTGCTGGGATTACAGGAGTGAGTCACCGTGTCTGGCCAGGGCAGGTGCTTAATTCATAGGCTGGAGCCTCTTTGGTTTTAATCAGGTAGAAGCCATAATTTAAAACTTTCCCTGGGACTGAGAGCAGAACTTTTGGTCGTGACAAAAGTCAAACATTTGAGGATCTTGTTCAGAATATTCTGAGCATTAGGGCCTTCTCCTGTTCCTATTTTCTTTTCATGGAGAGGACCTTACATTTTTTATCTTTCTCTATCTCTGCAGGCCTCGTCATTTCTGTCTCCTGTTTCTCCACTTCCTTCTCTATTGGTTGGTCCACTGATGTATGGACTTGCATATGATGAACTGTGAACTTCTAGCCACATGTAGTGCCCTCGGGTACTTGGAGGGAGACACTTACCACAAGGAACCGGATTGCTTAGGTAGGTACCTTTTTGAGGAAACAGGAAAAAAATTTGCTTGAATTAAGGAGGTCTGTTGAATTTCTCAAACCATGGGTGTGAAAATTATGTGGGTCTGGATGGAGCTTCTTCCAAGGTTCCACATGCATGTTTTGTTCTGTCTCTGAAGAGAGCGTGAAGGATCTGATCCGCTATTTGAGGCATGAGGATGAGACACGAGATGTGCGGCAGCAACTGGGGGCAGCCCAGATCCTACAGAGCGACCTTCTGCCCATCCTTACCCAGCACCGCCAGGACAAGCCTCTCTTTGATGCTGTTATCAGGTTGCCTCCCTAGCTTTTAAACTTTCGCCACCTGCCAGCCTTTGGTGTTTGAACTGATAGGTCTGGCGTTTGAGCTGGTAAGGAAACTTAACAACTTCTCTCTCCTTCATTGTCTCCCAGACTGATGGTGAACTTGACACAACCAGCCTTGCTCTGTTTTGGTAGTCTGCCTAAGGAACCCAGCTTTCGGCACCATTTTTTGCAGGTGCTAACTTATTTGCAGGCCTACAAAGAGGTGAGGCTTTCCTTTGGAGTCCCTGGGGTGGAATATGGGGCAGTGGTGAAGAAGTGGATGACTGCTACTTAAGATCCAGTTCCCTATTTCACAGGCCTTTGCCAGTGAGAAGGCTTTTGGAGTCCTCAGTGAAACCTTGTATGAGCTGTTGCAGCTGGTGAGTCTTCACCTTACAGGATCCCATGGGACAGCACTTTGCACCTTCTCCGGGTGGAGGAGGAGATGCTGAGATATGGTCCCAGTCCTTGGGGATATGGTAGTCCGATCCATAGTCTCTGGCTGCCTCATTACTGTTTGAACTCTCTTTTTAATCCTGCTTCTCTTCTGTGCCTGGTCTTCCAGCCAGGGTACATGCTGCCTGCCTTCCACAGGGAGTCTCTTCCTCTTGCTCTCTTCTGATTAGGGCTGGGAGGAACGGCAGGAGGAAGACAACCTGCTAATTGAGCGGATCCTACTGCTGGTCAGAAATATTCTCCATGTCCCAGCTGACCTTGATCAGGAGAAGGTGAGCGTCTTGGGTATTCTGTGTTCTTGTGCATGATTAGGTTGAGCTGCCCTTTTTTTTTTTTTTTTTTTTTTTTTTTTTTTTTTTTTTTTGAGACAGAGTCTTGCTCTGTCACCCAGGCTGGAGTGCAGTGGCATGATCTCGGCTTACTGCCTCAGCCTCAGCTTCCTGAGTAGCTGGGACAATAGGCACCCGCCACCCTGCCTGGCTAATTTTTTTTGTATTTTTAGTAAAGACAGGGTTTCACTGTGTTAGCCAGGATGGCCTCAATCTCCTGACCTCGTGATCTGTCCACCTTGGCCTCCCAAAGTGCTGGGATTACAGGCGTGAGCCACCGTGCCCGGCCAAGCTGCTCTTTCTGGGCTACTCTGTCCTCTGACAAGTCTGGGAGAGGAGGCTTGGTCAAAGAATGAGTTGGAGAGCTTCAAGGCAGGGCAGTGGGATTGAATGAGCTCCCTTTCTTCCCTCACCACTCACTGCTCAGAAGATTGATGATGACGCCAGTGTCCATGACCAGCTTCTCTGGGCGATTCACCTCAGTGGCCTGGACGACCTCCTCCTCTTTCTGGCCAGCTCGTCTGCTGAGCAGCAATGGAGCCTACATGTGCTAGAGATTGTCTCCCTTATGTTTCGTGACCAGGTGAGACCCTGGCCTATTGTCCGAGTCCCCTCCACCCATGTACTTTTCTGCTATACAGCCAGAATTGCTCTTGTGATAACGGCTGCATTATTTGGGGAAGGCAGGTGACAGCGGGAGTAGCCATGTCTTGAGTACATGTAGTACCCCCTTATTCATGGTTTTACTTTCCTTGATTTCAGTTACTCACAGTCAACCGTGATCTGAAAACATTAAGTGGAAAATTTCAGAAATAAACATTTTAGAAGTTTTAAACTTGTACATTGTTCTGAGTAGTGTGATGAAATCTTTTGTCACTGTCTGTCCTGAACAAGATGTGAATCATCCCTCTGCCCAGCATATCCACACTGTATACCCGCCTGTTAGTCACGTACTAGCCATCTTGGTTATCAGTTTGAAAAAACATAATAGAATGTGTGTGTATATATATGTATACATGTTCTGTTTTTTCTGATAACGTATGTATATAGAACATATATACATTCTATAAAACATAGAACGTACATGTTCTGTGTGTATGTGTATACACATACTATATATATACGTGAATGTATACATATATATATTTTAGTACTGTCTGCAGTTTCAGGCATCCAGTGGGGGTCTTGGAACATATCCCCCCTCAGATAAGGGAGAACGAGAGCACAGTGCCCCATTAATGGGGTTCTATTTTGTTCACTCTTTGCATGCCCAGTAGGCATTAACTCAGGATAAGGAATGACTGTCCTCTTGATTCTCCCCTCTTTGTTCCAATCTAGAACCCCGAGCAGCTGGCGGGAATAGGGCAGGGACGCTTAGCTCAGGAGCGGAGTGCAGATGTTGCAGAACTGGAGGTGTTGCGCCAGCGAGAGATGGCAGAAAAGAAGACTCGAGCCCTCCAGCGAGGCAACAGGTGAGTGACAGAGAGGCAGATTCTTGTTCCTACATCATGGAATGCTGAGGGCATAGGAGACAAATTCTAAGGTGGGGTGATAAAACTAACATTTTAGTTTAGTTTTCTTTTTTTTTTTTTTTTTTGAGACAGAGTTTTGCTCTTGTCACCCAGGCGGGAGTGCACTGGCACGATCTCTGCTCACTACAACCTCTGCTTCCTGGGTTCGAGCGATTCTTCTGCCTCAGCCTCCCCAGTAGCTGGAGCTACAGGCACCTGCCATCATGCCAGGCTAATTTTTGTATTTATAGTAGAGTCGGGGTTTCACCATGTTGGCCAGGCTGGTCTCAAACTCCTGACCTCAGGTGATCCTCCTGCCTCGGCCTCCCAAATGCTGGGATTATAGGTGTGAGCCACCGTGCCCGACCAACATTTTGTAGTTTTAATTTGCTCCATGGTGCTGATGATAGAGAATGGAGATAAAGTTTCCAGAGAACTAAAGAATTACTTTGGACCTTTTTGTTTCTTCTGCAGGCATTCTCGATTTGGGGGCTCGTATATCGTCCAGGGATTGAAATCCATTGGGGAGAGGGACCTCATCTTTCACAAAGGGCTTCACAATGTGAGTGTGCTTACATCTGGAGTGGGAACGTTGTGGAGTTGCATAGCTTAAGCAGGGTAATCATCTTGAGTTCTTGGCTGGGCCTGATGGCTCACACTTGTGGTCCCAGCACTTTGGGAGACTGAGGCAGGAGGATTGCTTGAGCCCAGAAGTTCAAGATCAGACTGGGCAACATGGCAAGACCCTATCTCTTAAAAAAAAAAAAAAATTAAAGGTTGGATACAATGGCTTATGCCTGTAATCTTAACACTTTGAGAAGCCAAGGAAGGAGGATTGCTTGAGCCCAGGAGTTCGAGACCAGCCTGGGCAACATGGCAAAACCCTGTCTCTACAACAAGTAAAAAAAAACTAACTGAGCATGGTGGCACCCGCTTGTGGTCCTAACTACTCGGGAGGCTGAGGTGGGAGGATTGTTTGAGGCCAGGAGTTCAATCATTGCACTCCAGCCTGGGTGACAGAGCAAGTTCTCGTCTCAAAACAAAAACAAAAATTAGTTTCTTCTGAGAAAATTGACGAGAGCTGCAAGGGGAAGGTGGTAGTTAGAAGTAATTCTAATCCCCCAACCGACACCCCAGCTACGAAACTACAGTTCAGATTTGGGAAAGCAGCCGAAAAAGGTGCCTAAACGTCGCCAGGCCGCCCGAGAGCTGTCCATTCAGCGCCGTTCTGCCCTCAATGTGAGGCTCTTCCTCAGAGACTTCTGCTCTGAGTTCCTGGAGAACTGTTACAACCGGCTCCTGGGATCAGTAAAGGTGAGAACCTGTGAAGGATATGGAGATAATCAGGAATGGAATAGACAGGTGATGATGCAGCTGTTGGTGGGTAAGAGGTGGGGAGGAGCTTGGGGAGGCTGCCCCTAGAATGTGGACTAGTAGATGGGAAGCATATATAGTTAGGATGTCCCTGAGAGATAGTGAAAATGCCAGAAGTGAGTGGGCTCCTGGCATGACAAAAGAGGCTCTGGAAAAATTGCCTCAGAGGGAGAGGAAAGGGAGAACAGGAGAAAGTTGGAAACTGTGGATCCTAGAGTATTATGATAGCGGTGGCCCAGCGTGGTGGCTCACACCTGTAATCCCAGCCCTTTGAGAGGCCGAGGTGGTGGATCACTTGAGGTCAGGAGTTCGAGACCAACCTGGCCAGCATGGTGAAACCCTATCTTTACGAAAAAAATACCAAAAAAAAGCCGGCATGATGGTGTGCATTTGTAGTCCCAGTTACTCGGGAACCTGAGGCAGGATAATCACTTGAACCTGGGAAGCAGAGGTTGCAGTGAGCCGAGATCACACCACTGCACTCCAGCCTCATCATGACAGAGCGAGACTGTCAAAAAAAAAAAAAAGAAAAAAGACCAGGCGCGGTGGCTCACGCCGGTAATACCAACACTTTGGGAGCCCAAGGCAGGTGGATCACCTGAGGTCAGGAGTTTGAGACCAGCCTGCAACGTGGTGAATCCCCATCTCTACTGAAAATACGAAAAATTAACTGGGCGTGGTGACGGGCACGTATAATCCTAGCTACCCAGGAGGCTGAGGCAGGAGAATCGCTTGAACCTGGGAGTTGGAAGTTGCAGTGAGCCGAGATCATGCCATTGCACTCCAGCCTGGGCAATAGAGTGAGACTCTGTCTCAAAAAAAAAAAAAATTATGACAATGGTGTCCAGCATCCATTCCATCATCATAGGACAGGAAGGAAGAAGTTGGAAGCCCTGAAGTCACGGTGATCTTTTTGTTTTTCTTTTTTAAATGTTAGGATCACCTGCTTCGGGAGAAAGCTCAGCAGCATGATGAGACCTATTATATGTGGGCCTTGGCTTTCTTCATGGCCTTCAACCGAGCTGCCTCCTTCCGGCCAGGCCTGGTTTCTGAGACCCTCAGTGTCCGCACCTTCCACTTCATTGAGCAGAACCTCACTAACTACTACGAGATGATGCTGACTGACCGCAAGGAAGCTGCCTCCTGGGCACGCCGGTGAGTGGGATGGTTACTGGAGTTAGAGTGAGCTAGGGATCTGAATGCTTGAATTCTGGCTAGTGCTTTTTCCCTGATTCAGGGTTCAGGTGGTCAGTCTGGAGAGCAAGGACTGGCTGGGAAATTTGGTTTGGGTGGCACATTTTTTTTTCTTTTTTGGCCGTGGGAGGTTGCTGTTTCCATGGGCCATTGTCCTAAGTTGTCCTCCGTTTCACCTTTTCCCCTCAACTCTCAGGATGCACTTAGCTCTGAAGGCCTATCAGGAGCTGCTGGCAACAGTGAATGAGATGGACTTATCCCCAGATGAGGCTGTGAGGGAGAGCAGCCGCATCATCAAGAGTGAGGCCCTGGCCTGGTCCCTGATCCCAGCCTGTCCCATCTCATGATGAGAATCTCATTCTTCCCAGTCCCAGCTTCATCCATCTCTCCTTTTCCAGGCTTTCCAGAATAGCCCTTCCATCCCTTTCTCTTCCCCATTCCTAGACAATATTTTCTATGTGATGGAGTACCGAGAACTATTCCTGACACTTTTTCGAAAGTTTGATGAGAGATGCCAGCCCCGCTCTTTCCTTCGTGACTTGGTGGAGACCACCCACCTCTTCCTCAAAATGTTGGAGCGGTTCTGTCGGAGCCGTGGAAACCTGGTGGTGCAGGTACTGGGCAGCCCTACGACGTAGAAAGAGCTGTGAGGGAGAGTCAAGGAAAGGGGGCTCGCTCTTCTCACAGTTTGTACAGCTTAAGTTCATCTATTAAACCTGCTCTGAGCTATGACAGCAAGAGGTTTGTGGGTGTTGGCCAGTGTGAGTCTACCACAGTTTCCTTCTCCCATTAGAATAATCTCTGATTGGCCAGGCGCGGTGGCTCAAGCCTGTAATCCCAGCACTTTGGGAGGCCGAGACGGGTGGATCACGAGGTCAGGAGATCGAGACCATCCTGGCTAACACGGTGAAACCCCGTCTCTACTAAAAAATACAAAAAGCTAGCCGGCCGTGGTAGCAGGCGCCTGTAGTCCCAGCTACTCGGGAGGCTGAGGCAGGAGAATGGCGTAAACCTGGGAGGCAGAGCTTGCAGTGAGCTGAGATCCGGCCACTGCACTCCAGCCTGGGCAACAGAGCGAGAGTCCGTCTCAAAAAA
>NW_016815506.1:831628-866132 GCF_001698545.2 Rhinopithecus bieti | reverse complement strand
AAAAAAAAAAAAAAAAAAAAAAAAAGAATAATCTCTGATCTGCCATAAATATTTTAGTTCAGTCAGGAAACATTTATTGAACACCTACCAAGTGCCAAGTACAAAAATCCTGGGGATTCATAATCTTAGAGTTTAATAATTATGCTGTAGCATTTTCTGGTTATACCTTGAAAGCATTGCGGTGAGATGGAAAGAGCCTTAAGTTGCAGCCGGGCACGGTGGCGCATACCTATAATCCCCGCAGTTGGGGAGGCCAAGGTGGGCAGATTACTTGAGGTCAGGGGTTCAAGACCAGCCTGGCCAACACGGTGAAACCCTGTCTCTACTAAAAATACAAAAATTAGCCAGGCGTGGTAGCGCACATCTGTAATCTCAGCTGCTCAGAAGGCTGAAATAGAATCACTTGAATCCAGGAGGTGGAAATTGCAGTGAGCTAAGACCATGCCACTGCACTCCAGCCTGGGTGACACAGTGAGACTCTGTCTCAACAGCAACACAAAAAGGGCCTTAAATTGAACTTTAGAAGGTCTGGAATCTAGTCTTGAATTGATTATTATTAGAATAAGCTCAAGCTGTTTGTGTCGGTCTCCAGATGTATAAAGTTGGGATTGTAACAGTTGTCCATGAACCCAAAGTGGAATAAGTGAAAAGCCTAGGACAGGCTGGGCACAGTGGCTCATGCCTGTAATCCCAGCACTTTGGGAGGCCACGGTGGGTGGATCATTTGAGGCCAGGAGTTTGAGACCAGCCTGGGCAACATGACAAAGCCTCTTCTCTACTAAAAAGACAAAAATTAGCTGGATATGATGGCACGCACCTGTAGTCCCAGCTATTTGGGAAGCTGAGGCATGAGAATTGCTTGAACCCAGGAGGCGGAGGTTGCAGTAGGCCAAGATTATGCTATGCCACTGCACTCTAGTCTGGGCCACAGAGCAAGACTCTGTCTCAAAAAAAAAAAACAAAAAACAATTCACCAGCAAGGTGGCACATACCTGTAGTCCCAGCTACTCAGGAGGCTGAGGCACGAGGATCACTGGAGCTTAGGAGTTTGATGGTGCAGTGAGCTGTGATTGAGACATTGCACTCCAGTCTGGGCGAGAGCAAAACCCTATGTCTGAAAAATAAAGTTACTGGTTCACATTAAAAAAAAAAAAGGCCGGGCGCGGTGGCTCACACCTGTAATCCCAGCACTTTGGGAGGCCGAGACAGGCGGATCACGAGGTCAGGAGATCGAGACCATCCTGGCTAACACGGTGAAACCCCATCTCTACTAAAAATACAAAAAACTAGCTGGGCGAGGTGGCGGGCGCCTGTAGTCCCAGCTACTCAGGAGGCTGAGGCAGGAGAATGGCGTAAACCCAGGAGGCGGAGCTTGCAGTGAGCTGAGATCTGGCCACTGCACTCCAGTCCGGGCGAAAGAACGAGACTCCGCCTCAAAAAAAAAAAAAAAAACCCAGGACAAAATGAAAACCCCACAGAATTTGTATCCTGGAAACACAGGGACTTTGCTTTGCATAAACAGATTTTGGGCCAGACAAAAAAAACAAAAAACAAAAAAAAAAACACAACAACAGATTTTTGTACCAGAACCTTCCTACAATTCTAGTTGCTACACCTTAAAATTCTGTCATAACTAGATTTGAAAGATGCAGTAGTACCAATGAGACTTTGCTAAAGGGTATTTTTTGCACTCAGGGCTCTGTGGTATTATCTGTAATACTAGGTACTATCATTTATTGAGCACTTACTATGTATCAGACGCTGTGCTGATGTTTTCATATAATCCTCACAGTAACACATGTGCCCAAAGTGGTTAAGCAACTTGTCCAAAGTCTTGTTAGTAATACTAATTCAATACTCAAATCCAGATCTGCTGGACTCTAAAACTCATGCTCCTAACATTTGGTCATTTGGTGTATTTGATTGTAAGTTCTTTTTTTTTTTTTGAGACGGAGTCTTGGCTCTGTCGCCCAGGCTGGAGTGCAGTGGCCGGGATCTCAGCTCACTGCAAGCTCCGTCTCCTGGGTTCACGCCATTCTCCTGCCTCAGCCTCCCGAGTAGCTGGGACTGCAGGCGCCCGCCAGGTCGCCCGGCTAGCTTTTGTATTTTAGTAGAGACGGGGTTTCACCATGTTAGCCAGGATGGTCTTGATCTCCTGACCTCGTGATCCGCCCGTCTCGGCCTCCCAAAGTGCTGGGATTACAGGCTTGAGCCACCGCGCCCGGCCGATTGTAAGTTCTTTAATGGAACATGACCTTCAGGGGCCTCCCAGTTCATCCTATTTGACTTTTGAGTACCCACACCAAAGACTGGTTCACAGCCCTGACTTGGAAGAAGCAGGATTTGGGTATTGAGTCACTCCTGCTTTTCTTTTCTTTTTTTTTTTTTTTCTGCAGGGTCTCGCTCTGTTACCTAAGCTGGAGTGCAGTGGCTCAATCTCAGCTCACTTCAACCCTCTGCTTCCCAGTCCCAAGCGATTCTCCTGCCTCAGCCTCCCAAGTAGCTGGGAGTACAGGCACACACCACCATGCCTGGCTAATTTTTGTACTTTTTGTAGAGACGGTGTCTCGCTATGTTGCCCAGGCTGGTCTTGAACTCCTGACCTCAAGTGATCCACCTGCGTAGGCTTCCCAAAGTGTTAGGACTACAGGTGTGAGCCACTGTGCCTGGCTGTCCTACTTTTCAGGAGAAAAGAATTAGAGGCTTTATTTACATAGTGCTTTGCATTTTATGAAGCTTTTCCATATATCTTATTTGATCGTCATAGCATCTGCTTATTCTATAGGCCTCTTGAGATAGCACTGCTTTTGGCAAACCTCTGAACTCAGGAAATGGGTCAGGATTTTTGCCATGGCATCTTATGCTTACTCACATTGTAGCTTTTATCCACACTCTAATGTAATTACCTTTCTACTTCCTGTCTCCACCACTAGAGTAAAAGCTCCTCAAAGGGAAGGAAATATGCTGTTTGCTATTGCTTTCTATTACCAATAGATAGCACATAATGGGCACTCTGTGAATGTCCAGTTAATTAGTTTTGTAATAGAAAAGACACTGATGGGGAAAAGGCCTCTTTAGCTCTCTTGACATCCTAATACAATTCTTTCCCCATAGAACAAACGAAAGAAGAGAAGGAAGAAGAAGAAGGTCTTAGACCAGGCCACTGTTTCTGGTAATGTCCCATCTAGCCTAGAAGAACTGGAGGCTATGTGGCCAGCCCTGGCTGAGCAGCTGCAGTGCTGTGCCCAGGTAGGTGGTTACAGACACTCTGTCTTTTTTGAGAATAGTACTCTGGGTATACAATCTGGGTTTTCTACTCCCTCTGCTCCCATAGCTTTATCCATCTCTAGAATCCTGAGCTCAACATAGACTCCATGGTTCCCTTTGATGCGGCCTCAGAGGTGCCAGTGGAGGAGCAGCGGGCAGAAGCCATGATACGGATCCAAGACTGTCTCCTGGCTGGCCAGGCCCCACAGGCCCTGACTCTCCTGAGGTCTGCCCGGTAAGAACCCTGCTGCTTATCCTCTTGGGCTTTGGGGAAAGGAGGAGGCCATCACTGTGGTACAGGGTTCTCAGTCTTCAAAAGAGAGTCATCTCATCAAGGCTCTGGGACTCCATACCGACTGACTCCTGGGGCGTTTTGATTGGTTTGTTGGGTTTTTTTGTTTGTTTTCGAAAAACATTAAAAAAGCATAGCTAATTGAGAAAAAAATAAAGATAAAGCAAATCCTCCCTTGACATCGTCAATAAGTCCTTGGTAATTGCGACTTTGAGTGAAATGACCTACAGCAGGTTTCTTATAATATTAAGAGAAAAAAACTGATTTTGCTATACATTGTTTCACTTAAAGTGGCAGCATCCAAGAACCTATTGAAGACATTAAGGGAAGACTTACTTTAATTCTACTAGCCAAAGATAAGCATCATTAACATTTTGATGAGTAACCATGCAGAGGTTTTTTTCCTCCGTTACATGTAAAAATGTCATATATACCTTGTTTTACAAAAATGAAATATTGTACATGCTGATTTATAGTAATTTTTCACTTCTCAGTATATTGTGAGCATTATTTCTCATCAGATATGTTTCTGTAATTGTAATTGTTAATGGCTTTAAAACACCATTGTGTGGGCCGGGCATGGTGGCTCACACCTGTAATCCCACCACTTTGGGAGGCCAAGGTGGGCGGATCATGAGGTCAGGAGATCGAGACCATCCTGGCTAACACGGTGAAACCCCGTCTCTACTGAAAATACAAAAAATTAGCTGGGTGAGGTGCTGGTTGCCTGTAGTCCCAGCTACTTGGGAGGCTGAGGCAGGAGAATGGCGTGAACCTGGGAGGCAGAGCTTGCAATGAGCCAAGATCGTGCCACTGTACTCCAGCCTGGGCAACAGAGCGAGACTCTGTCTCAAAAAAAAAAAAAATCCATTGTGTGAATATGTACATTTGTTCAAGCAGGTGTCAAACATTTAGATTGTTTGCATTTTGTTCTTACCTTATTTTTATTGAGTTGTGGCTTATAAGGAAAATTTTCCCTGGGGTCTTTGTTTCATTTGAGGTAACAGTTTGCATTTTCTTTCTGGCCAACAAAAGAAATAAGTCTAAATTCCTTCTTCTACTTCAAATTATAAATTTAAAGCCAGATTTCCCCTGGGTAAAGCCTTTTTTCTGTCTGTGCTCCAGGGAGGTGTGGCCTGAAGGAGATGTGTTTGGCTCTCAAGACATTTCTCCAGAGGAAGAGATCCAGTTGCTGAAACAAATCCTCTCTGCTCCACTTCCCCGTAAGTCTCCACCCTTCACATCTGTCTCCTTCCAGCTCTTTATTCTAGCACCAACATAACAGAGACTCAGTAATCCTCCCTCTGTCTATAGGGCAGCAGGGCCCAGAGGAACGTGGGGCAGAGGAAGAAGAAGAGGAAGAGGAGGAGGAGGAGGAGGAGGAGGAGTTGCAAGGGGTCCAGGTGTCGGAGAAAGAATTTAATTTTCTGGACTACTTGAAACGGTGCGGGCTGAGAGGCCTGAGTTGGTCTTAGAGTGGCGATTTTGCAGCTGTGAGGATGAGCTATGTCTTCCTTATGCTGACATCCTCTCCCTCCTTGTTTTGGTGCAGCTTTGCATGTTCAACTGTCATTCGAGCCTATGTGCTACTGCTGCGGAGCTACCAGCAGAATAGTGCTCACACTAACCATTGCATTGTGAAGATGCTGCACCGGCTGGCCCATGACCTCAAAATGGAAGCGCTACTTTTTCAGCTGTCAGTCTTCTGCCTCTTCAATCGTCTGCTCAGTGACCCTGCTGCTGGAGCCTACAAAGTGAGGGGATAACAAGGAATGGGGGTCTAGAAGGGTATGGGAACCCTCAGGTAAATAAATAATCTTCAGGAGATAGAAGGTGCTGAGAAGTGTCAAGGGCTGGGAGATGGGAAAACAATGAGAAAGTAGGCAGGTTGAGGGAGCTGCATGGAGAAGGACAGAAGAGAGTGAGTGAGGAGGGGGCAGCTGGGAACAGCTATAGAGAAAATACCTAGAGGGCCAGGTTCGGGTCTGCATTGGACCAGAGGCCTCATAGTAACCTCCTTCTCCTACAGGAGCTAGTGACTTTTGCCAAATACATCCTGGGCAAATTCTTTGCGCTGGCCGCAGTCAACCAAAAAGCCTTTGTGGAGCTGTTGTTCTGGAAGAACACAGCTGTGGTTCGAGAGATGACTGAGGGCTATGGCTCCCTGGATGACAGGTGAGCTTGAAGTTGGCAAAGGATGGGTGGGGGTAGGGGAAGTTTGATGCAGAGTCACAGAATGTCAAAGCTGTAAGAGCTTGCATGTCATTTAGCCCACCGTTTCTTTCCCTGTCATGGGTGAGAAAACAGGCTCAGGAGGTGAAATGCTTTACCTAAGGTTATCCAAGAGAGGAGCAGGGACTGGAGCCTAAGTCTACTGTGTATCTAGTTTCCTTCTCCGTCACCAGCCTCTGTAGAGGTGGTCACTGTTGGGAGCTGGGTGGTTGCCTGGAGAGAGTCCGTGTGTGACCTCTCCCAAAACATGCTGGGAAACCATGAAGATTTGTAGAAATGTTTGTCTTCTTTCCCTTAGTGTCTCAGCCCCTCTCCTTTCACACTTAGTCTCTTTTTCCCATAATATTCTCAGTCCCTGGAGTCAGAATGGTCAGGGTTCCACTGGCCCAACCTGGAAAATCTCTTAGTTTGACTTTTAGGTTCTTACGTGGAAGGAAAGTGAGGGGAAGGAGGCACACTGTAGGCCTCTCTCGGCTGGCCTCTTTCAATTACCTGCCTCATCCTTCCTGTTCCTTTCAGAACTGATCAGAGAAGGCCTTTGGTCTCCTCTTTTTGGGCCAAGAACCTATATGCTCCCTTTCTCCTTTCACCATTCAGGTCTTCGAGTCGCAGAGCGCCTACATGGAGCCCCGAAGAAGAAGCTCATCTTCGGGAGCTGTACCTCGCCCATAAGGACGTGGAAGGTGAGAGGCCTTGAGATCTGGAAAGTTTGTGAGGAGGGCAGCCTGAGCTGCGGGACCTTCTTTACTGCCTCAGTCATTCCCCATGCCAGGGCAGGATGTGGTGGAAGCCATCTTGGCCCACCTGAATACTGTTCCTCGAACACGCAAGCAGATCATCCACCATCTGGTACAGCTGGGACTGGCTGACAGTGTCAAAGACTTCCAAAGGTAGAGAGGCGCATGCTGTGGAGGCTATTGGGATAGGGATGCGTGTTCACTTCCTGGGCTTCCTCTTCCACTGACATCTTCCTAATCAGGAAAGGAACCCATATTGTACTGTGGACGGGGGATCAGGAGTTGGAGCTGCAGCGGCTTTTTGAGGAATTCCGGGACTCGGATGGTGAGTGAGGTGGTACTCAGGGGACCTTTGAGATGAAAGTCAAGCTATCCATTTCTTTTGGGGCTGCCTTTTATTCCCAAGGAAAGATTCTCCCATCCCTTCTGTTCACTTACTATATTTGTAAGGGTCATTTTTGGATGAATTGAGCTACCCTCTTTCCAGAGACCTCTGATGTATTTTACTCATCTCTTTCCCCTGTTGCCCTTGGGTATTCACTTGCTCGCTTTTTATAGATGTCCTGGGTCATATCATGAAGAATATCACAGCCAAACACTCACGGGCCCGAATAGTGGATAAACTCTTGGCTCTGGGGCTGGTGACTGAGCGGCGGGAGCTGTACAAAAAACGGCGGAAAAAGTTGGCATCCTCCATCTTGGTAACAGTCTGACCCTGGCTCTGCTGGCATGGGCCCGCTCCCCTTGAAATGCTCCTAAGGAGCAGTCCACCCAAACTCTTCCTGCCTGAGGCTGTTCTGACCAGGTCCTTCTCAGAGAGTGGGTGTGGTGCGAGGAGGGGTCAGGAACCAAGAGACTCCACTAAGTTCCTTGTGTTGCCTTCATTTTCATTCCCCCAACCCCCAATGAATTTTAGCCAAATGGAGCGGAGTCCCTGAAAGATTTTTGCCAGGAAGATCTGGAAGAAGAGGAAAACCTGCCTGAGGAAGACAGCGAGGAGGATGAAGAAGGGAGCTCAGAAGGAGAAGAAGTCCAGGGTAGCTTAGTCCTTTCAACTGAAAACCTTAGTCAAAGCCTGCATCAGGAAGGTGAGGACTTTGGCTGGGAGAGGTGTCTCAGGTGGAGGGCTTGGGAGTAGGGTCAAATGTAAGTTTCCCTCATTTCCTTAGGCTTTTCTACCCCGCTGCTGTGGCTCCAGCACTGCCTGATCCGAGCAGCAGATGATCGGGAAGAGGATGGTGAGTGGACAGATGACACTTTTAGGAGAGCCCTGGAGGCTATTGGTGACCTACCTGGTCATGGGATGGAGGACCAGTTCTTCTCTTATATCTTCACCATATGACCCTTGACCCTGTCTTAGGCTGCTCCCAGGCAGTTCCATTGGTGCCACTCACAGAGGAAAATGAGGAAGCCATGGAGAATGAACAGTTTCAGCAGCTGTTGCTCAAGCTAGGGGTTCGGCCCCCTGCCTCTGAGCAGGTAAATATGCCAGTTATAGCGTCACCCAAGGCGTGTTAGTCCTATTTCCAAATACATCTCCTCCTCCTCCTCCTCACTGTAGTCACCATCATGGTCCTCCTCACTGTCATGGTGGTCTTCCTTATCATCCTCATTGTCATCTTGATCCTCCTCATTGCCTTGTCATCTCTGACCAGGATTTCTGCAGCAACCATTCTGCTAGTCTTCTTTTCCTCTCTCTAATCTCCCCTTCCCCCAAATCCATCTTCCAGACTGCCCCCAGATTTATCTTTTTAAAATATAGTTTTGATTACAGTTGTCCCTTAGTATCTTAGCGGGAATCTGAGGGGGGATTGGTTCCAGGACCCCCCTGCCCACAGATACCAAAATCTACAGATGCTCAAGTCCCTTTTTGTAGTATTTGTGAATAACCTAGTTACATCCTTCTGTATACTTTAAGTCATTTCTAGATTACATGTAATACCTATACAATGTAAATGTTAGGTAAATAATTGTTATACTGTATTTTAAATATATATATATACACACACACACATACACAGAGAGAGAGAGAGAGACAGACAGACAGACAGTCTCACTCCATTGCCCAGGCTGGAGTGCAGTGACTCAGTAGTCTTGGCTCACTTTTGCCTCAACCTCCCAGGCTCAGGTGATCCTCCCACCTCAGCCTCCTGAGCAGCTGGGACTACAGGCCTATGTCACCACTCCCAGCTAACTTTTTGTATTTTTTGTAGAGATGGGGTTATGCCATGTTGCCCAGGCTGTGTATTATTGTGTAATGTTATATTATTTTTTATAGTTAATTTTTTTTTAATATTGTCAATTTACAGTGTTTTGAATCCACAGATTCAGAACTTCTGGATATGGAGGGTCAAGTCCCCTGTCCAGAGCCCTTGATGATTCCTTACTGCTTGCAGGACAGAATCCACACAAACTCCAAATAGCATGCCCATCTTTGGCCAACCTTTGCAGCCTCACAGCCACACCACTCACACACCAACTTTACATCATCGTCACCCTGGTAGGCTTTTTCATGCCTCCAAATGGCTAATCATGCCAGTCCCTCTATTGGAAGACTGCAACCATGCACACAAGGTGACACACACACTTCATCTGTCTTACTGATGGACCTCTACACAGTCAAGAGTCTGCTCAATTGTCACCCTGTCAGAGAAGCAGTCCCTGTCATTCTTTCAACCCCTGAAGTAAAAATAATCACTTTTGCAGTTGTGATTTGTTCATTCCCCTGATGCAACCTCAGTCCTGTGGAATCTGCCAGGTACGGTGGCTCACGCCTGTAACCCCGGCACTTTGGGAGGCCGAGGCAGGCAGATTACCTGAGGTCAGGAGTTCAAGACCAGCCTGGCCAACATGGCAAAACCCTGTCTCTACTAAAAATACAAAACTTAGCCTGGTGTGGTGGTAGGCGCCTGTAGTCCCAACTACTTGGGAGGCTGAGGCAGGAGAATTGCTTGAACCCAGGAGGGTGAGGTTGCAGTCAGCTTTTATCGCTTTGCCATGGTATTCCAGCCTGGGTGACAGAGTGAGATTCTGCTTCAAAAACAAAAAAAAATCCTGTGATATTACGGCACATTTGTTATTTTTCCCATTGGATTTGAGTTATTTGACAGCAAGGATCATACCTGATTCACCTTTACATCCCCAGGATTTATTTATTTATTTATTCAATTAGCAACTATAGCCAGGTACAATGGCTCATGCCTGTAATCCCAGCACTTTGGGAGGCTGAGGTGGGAGGATCGTTTGAGACTGGCCTGGGCAACACAGCAAGACCCTGTCTCTACAAAAAATTATGAAGCAGTTGGGCATCATGGTGGCATCATGGCACCCCTGTGGTCCTAGCTACTTGAGAGGCTGAGGCGGGAGGATAGCTTGAGCCCAAGAGATCGAGACTACAGTGGACCATACTTGTGCCACTGCACTTCAGCCCGAGTGACAGAGGCAGACCCCTTCTCATTTAAAAAAAAAAGAACAACCAAAAAAACCTATACTTACTGGGAACCTCCTAATGTAGCAGGCACTGTGCTAGGCATTGGTTATATATTGGATAAATAAGCATTAAGTAGAGTTCACAACCCTTGTGGATCTTCACCAATGTTGGGTCATATATATTCAATGAATGTCAAACTGGGGAACAAGAGGCTGGTCCTTTCCCTTTTCAACTTCTTGGCCCCTGTAGGAAACCTTCTGGCGAATTCCAGCCAAGCTGAGTCCTACCCAGCTCCGGAGGGTAGCAGCTTCTTTGAATCAACCAGAGGAGGAACAGAAGCTGCAGCCAGAGCTACAGCCTGAAGTCCCTGGAGAGGAAGGCTCTGATGAGGAGCACCGTAAAGAGCACCGAGCACAAGCCCTGAGGGCCCTCTTGCTAACCCACAAGAAGAAAGGCCTGGCGTCCCCAGAGGGTAATAGTGCGACAGCCATCTTCTGAATATTAACGTGTCAGCCATGTTGGTCTAGAGGGCAGGAAAGGTATATTGAGACTATGAGGACTGAGTTCCTCATTTTGTGTCGTTATTTATGGTCATTGCAGAGGAAGACACTGTTGGTAAAGAGCAGCTGAAGACAGCACCCAAGAAGCGACAGTTGCTGGACAGTGACGAGGAACAGGAAGAAGATGAGGGCAGAAACAGAGGTAGGGAATTGGATGGACCTTCTTTTTCTTCTCTAATCCTGAAGACAAACTCTACCACCTCCTTACCCCTTAACATATTTAGATATTTTCTCTCTCTCTCACCCCTGTTGTTCCCACAGCACCAGAGTTGGCAGCTCCAAGAATCCAAAAGAAGAAACGATTTCAGATTGAGGATGATGAGGATGACTGAAGAGCTAAGAAGCCTAGGGGTAGAGATAGACACGTTTTTAGATGGTACATTTAAGTCAGAGTTGGAAGGGTCATACAGGACCCAGACACTCCTCTTACCGGACAGAGCAGTACAATCCTGGGCTCTTCCATAGATTTAGGCTGACAAACTTCAGCAGCAGTATTGGACTTCTCTGCTGTCAGTTTTTGTTTCTCCCAGTTTCTATCAGTATGCCCCAGCAGCTCTCTGGAGATTTATTCCTTTTCTTCTAGGAACCATTTCTTTTTATTATTAGAGCTCCTTAGCAAATAAGAGGATTGAATGAAATAGAGAAAGCACCCTGGACCCCTCTTGTTGGTCTGTTCCGTTTGGCTTTCTCTTGGAGACAGGCCACAGCATCAGATAGAGAGCTTTATGACATGACAGGTGGAGGTTTTGTACCACTTTTAGAAGATACCAGATGCCTCTGTCCTCATTTTCTTTCCTGTGATCATCCTCTAGATACCAGATAGAGTCCCATTCCTGCATTTGAGATAGGGCTGGAATATAGTACTCTAGATGATGAACGTGTTTGCTTCATGTTTGGTATTAAATATGTAAGAGTAGAAGTTCTGATCTCAGTCTGACTTGTCAGTATATCTAAGTTCCCCAGCCCTTCCCCTGCTGTGTTCTTTTTTTTTTTGAGATGGTGTCTCACTCTGTCGCCCAGGCTGGAGTGCAGTGGCCGGATCTCAGCTCACTGCAAGCTCCGCCTCCCAGGTTTGTGCCATTCTCCTGCCTCAGCCTCCCGAGTAGCTGGGACTACAGGCACCCACCAACACGCCCGGCTAGTTTTTTTTTTGTATTTGTTTTAGTAGTGACGGGGTTTCACGGTGTTAGCCAGTATGATCTCGATCTCCTGACCTCGTGATTCACCCGTCTCGGCCTCCCAAAGTGCTGGGATTACAGGCTTGAGCCACCGCGCCCAGCCCCCTGCTGTGCTCTTGAAAGAAGAACTTAAAAATCTTAGGGTAAAGGCCGGGCGCGGTGGCTCAAGCCTGTAATCCCAGCACTTTGGGAGGCCGAGACGGGCGGATCACGAGGTCAGGAGATCGAGACCATCCTGGCTAACACGGTGAAACCCCGTCTCTACTAAAAAAATACAAAAAAACTAGCCGGGCGAGGTGGCGGGCGCCTGTAGTCCCAGCTACTCGGGAGGCTGAGGCAGGAGAATGGCGTAAACCCGGGAGGCGGAGCTTGCAGTGAGCTGAGATCCGGCCACTGCACTCCAGCCCGGGCGACAGAGCGAGACTCCGTCTCAAAAAAAAAAAAAAAAAAATTTTAGGGTAAAAAAAGAACAGCAGACCGTCACAGTGACTCAAGCCTGTTGTCCCAGCACTTTGGGAGACTGAGACGGGCAGATCACTTGAGGTCAGGAGTTTGAGACCAGCCTAGACAACATGGCGAAACCCCGTCTCCACTAAAAATACAAAAATTAGCCAGCCATGGTGGCACGCGCCTGTAATCCCAGCTACTCAGGTGGCTGAGGCAGGAGAATCGTCTGAACCCAGGAGGCAGAGGTTGCAGTGAGCCGAGGTCACGCCAGTGCATATGTCTGGGCGACAGAGCAAGCGAGACTCTGTTTCAAAAAAAAAAAAAAAAAAAAAAAAAAAAAAAAAACCAACAACCTTCCCTTTTCTTCTGCTTTCCCTGCAGAAGACATAGAAAAGCATTTTTACCTCTAGATCCTTTAGGGTAAATTCTTAGGGTGACAAGAGTATGCAGCAGGAAGAAGCAGGAGCCACAAAGGAAAAGAAGCCAACGTGTTGGCATGGGACATAGAAAAGGACAAAATCTAGGCAGGAAAAGGATGGATACATACTGCAAATATTATGTTCTTACCCATTCTTGGAAATGTCAGCTTTCTTGCTCCCTGTGCTTCCAGCTGAGGTAGGGCGAAGGTGAGATTCAGAAAATAGCCATTCAGCTCAGGAAGGCTCCTAAGTAAAGGATGGATTTGGATTGTCCTGTTGCTTTGACTTTTTATTTTTATTTTTTCCTGAACAGATGAGGATCTCTCATAGCCTCTAAAAGTAGGAGTGAAGCTATTTCCATGGCAATTGAAGTTTCCGAGGGCTAGACGCTTTCTAGCTCTGGCCAGTCTTGGTGCTTCTTCAGCCTGAGCCTTTCTCCACCTCCCAGCCTGAGCACTGCTTCCTTCCAGCAGGGCTGCTCTGTTGTCCCCCCCATGATCCGGGCTGTGCTGCTCCTTTGCTGTGTCCTGCTGTCCCCAGTGTCTGCCCTTTTTTTTTTTTTTTTTTTTTGAGATGAAGTCTCACTCTGTCGCCCAGGCTGGAGTGCGGCAGTGTGATCTTAGCTCACTGCAGCCTCTGCCTCCCGGGTTCAAGTGATTCTCTTGCCTTAGCCTCCCAAGTAGCTTGAATTACAGGTACGAGCCACCACACCCAGCAAATTTTTTGTGTTTTTAGTAGAGACAGGATTTCACCATGTTGGCCAGGCTGGTCTTAAACTCTTGACCGCAGGTGATCTGCCTGCCTTGGCCTCCGAAAGTGCTGGGATTATAAGCGTGAGCCACCATGCTCGGCCTAGTGGCTGCCTTTTTTTTTTTTTTTTTTTTTTTCTCCTGTGATGGAATCTCGCCCTGTCGCTCAGGCTGGAGTGCAGTGACGCAATATCAGTTCACTGCAACCTCTGGCCCCTGGGTTCAAGCAATTCTTCTGCCTCAGCCTCCTGAGTAGCTGGGATTACAAGCATGCACCATCACACCTGGCTAATTTTGTATTTTAGTAAAGATGGGGGTTCATCATGTTGGCCAGGCTGGTCTGGAACTCCTGACCTCAAGTGATCCTCCCACCTCGGCCTCCCAAAGTGATGAGATTACAGGCATGAACCACCGCATCTGGCCGTGGCTGCCTTTTTAAGAAATGCCCAGAACTGGACCCTGACCTTCCATCACTCTTTGAAATTTCCAGCCCCAGTTTCTTCTACCAGTATTTATCAGATAGAAAATTTACTACATGTTAGGCTCAAGAGGTATTTTTATCCTTTTCCATTTATTTACCCTTTGGAAATTTTAAATTTTAAATGAGAAGAGGAGTAAAAAGCTATTTCTTACATATTTGAGTCACAGCCATCTGATTTCTCCTTATTCTGGATCTCTGTCTTAGATTAGACTGGGAATGTGGGAGCAAGAGGTAGATGCTGCTTTTGCGGCATTTCTGACTCCTGAACGAGCTCTGATTAGTAAGTACGTATCAGTTCAGGTATAGATTGGGAGAACCTATGGATCATGATGACGGTCATACATGTATGAAAGGGAGAAAGAAAAATTACAGTGCTACTCAGAAAATCTTGGCCAAGTTGATACAGAGCCCCAGAGTGAAGATTACATGACTGAGGAGTCCCATGTCTGGCAGACTTGGCCGGGCTCTAGCACTGTCCGCCAGTCATTGTCTCAGAGCAACCTGTAGAGAGGGATGCTGCTGCGATCACTGCAGAACATCCTAAGGAGTGGAAACCTAAGTCTGTCGGCCAAGTAGAATATTCACTCTGTGTTCTCCTGAAGGGAGATCTGAGCAGAACACCACAGGACAAATAGGCAAATGTTTGCCAAAATTGTGCCCCTTATTGACCTTAGAGACAAGCAACTGTCCCCTCTCATGAGACAGAGAACTGGGACTGGAACAACCTACCCAGGAAAGCCTACCTCTCACTGACTGGCCTCTGGTAGTTTGGGGCTCTCAAATATTTAAGTAGAAAGTGAAGCAGAGGAAGGCCCTGGTGACCTGGGAATAGGAGAAGTCAAATAAGATCAGTAGGGTACCATTTCCCATGTAATTGGGCTCTAACCTAAAATGAACCCAAGCCTGGAGGTAATGGGCGAGTGAAACGGTCTCTGTTTTCTAGCTCCCACTTCAGCTGATCATTTACTGCTATGTGTTGCACACACTCTGGCCGCCATTTCATATGGAACCCAAACTAAGGCCCTGATGTCCCTTGCTTCGTATTTGCAGACCCCTGGTTCTACCAGACCTGGCTTCCAAAGTTCCTGCCTGGTTTCTTCCATATGTCCTCTCTACCCAGAATCTAATGGGCCCGGCACTAAGGAAAGCCCTGGAGCAGGCTACTAAATTTGATGCTAGGCCCTGCAGATTTGGCTATACAGGGTGGGATATGTGAAAGCCACACAGTCCCATACACACCAGCTCCAAGGATTCTGGAATTTCAGTGGCATAAGGAGGAGCATGCCAGGTGATACCATGGCCTCTGTTCTGCAGATGTTAAGACAGCAGACCCAGGAAAAACCAGACGTGTCTTTCCCACTGAGTACTGTGAGCAGGGGCAGGAATATCCTGAGCACAATGTGTTCCAGTTTTTGCCAGGAGTGGGAACCTACCGATGGCAGTGGTGGCCCATCTGGAGTGGTCACTGCGAAGATACCAGCTGCAGCCGGGGAGGTGTGGTGGGGGCTGCATGCTCCATGGAACCAGGGAGAGCCAGGAGCAGGCAGGAGCTCTGCCCGCTTCCAAGTTGGCAGGTCCCCACCCTCCTGGGTACAGCTACAGCAGCACAGCTACAGCTGTGGATCCAGGCATCCCTATGCTCTTAGGGGCCAGCAAAGCCTCACTGCCCCCACAGGCTCAGAAGTGCCTGCTCCCATTGCATAACCTCTTCCCACTCTGTTTTTGAAGCAGAGTTGAGGCCAAGCCCATCACTGTTGTGACCTGGCCATGTGTGCGCACCCTCCTGGTGGTGCTGACACACCAGCTCCCTGCCATCTTGGCCCCCTACAAACTTTGGACACTGACAAACATGAGAGAGAGGCTGAGGGGGAGCCAAGGGTGGCTTGGCAGGGGCCTGCAAGTGCCCCTCAGCAGAAACAGCTTGGGTCTCATGGATGACATTATTGATGGTGGCAGGAGGCAGGCTCCTGGGCAGAAAGGTGCAGGTCCAGTGAAGTCCCACCTTCAAACCAGGGACAGCCTGAAGGCTGGGGGCCAGACTGTCACTTCTGGGTGGAGTCCATTGCCCAGAATGAGAACTCACGATGCTTATTCTGGGCCATCCATGGCCCAATCAGCATGCACTTCCTCCCTTCTGAAGCCCATAAAAACCTCGGACTCAGCCAGACTCACAGAGACATCAAATCGACCTGCCTGTGGAAAGGAGCTACTCTCTGCTGGTCTCCTGAGAGCAGTTGTGTTGCTCAGTGAAGCTTCTCTCTGCCCTACCATCCAGTTGTCTGTGTACCTCATTGTTCCTGGATGTGGACAAGAACTCAGGACCCACAGAATGGTGGAACTGAAAGAACTGTAACACAAACAGGGCTGAAACATGACTGCCACCCCCCGCCGCCCCTGCCACTCCACTGCTTGCCACTTTGTGGGCGACTAGAAGAAGAGAAGAGCTGTGGCCCTTTGAGGAGCCCAGACCCAGGGGCTCCTAGAACCAGGGCTATGACATCCTCTTTAGGACTCTGCAGTTCCTGGTGTCTCCACGCTCCCAGGTGCCACTGCATTCCCTGGTGCCTGCAGTGGAAGCTCCTTGCAGTATGCCTGGTCCAGCCACAATCTCGCATGGAGCCGGTACCTGGAGCTGCCTGCCTGCTGCACCCGGCATGCCTGGCTATGCACAGTGTGGCCAGACCCTGTGCTCACACACCCTTTGCTGCTGCACACCTGGTTCACCCATGGCAGGCATGGAAAACAGGGATGGCATGGGAAAACAGGCATGGCAGGGATCCAGGCCGGTAGCGCAAGCAGAGCGCAGCCTGCCAGGCCAAATGGGTGGAACAAGCACAGCGAGCCCAAGCAACACTTGGGTAAAGGCACTACTGGCCACAGAGGTTTCCAGCTGGAAAAGCGACATCCCAAGAATCCCATGACACTACTATAAACGGGCACAGCTTTGTACTATGCTGCTCAGATAGAACTGGTCAGACAAGGCCAATGGGTCAGAGGTAGTTCTCGCTGCTAGAGGTGAGTCTTTCTGAAGAGCTATAGCTTAGAGCCTGGGGCTGGGAGTTTTGTGCTATAGGAAAATTGGATAGGAATAGAAGGGATGAATTCTAATTTTTTGGCAAGCTGTATGTGGTGTTCAAAATCCAAAATAAACATCACCTGATAGACATAGGATACACAATGATGAAAAATACAATGATTAAAAAACATGCTGGCCAGATGTGGTGGCTCATGCCAGCAGCGCCAGTACTTTGGGGGGCTGAGGTGGGAGTATCACTTTACCCCAGGAGTTTGAGACCAGCCTGGGCAACATAATAGGATCTTGTCTCTACAAAGAATTTCAAACATCAGCCAGACATGTGGGCTGAGGCAGGAGGATCTCTTGAGCCCAGGAGTTTGAGGTTACAGTGAGCTATGATTGTGTCACTGCACTCCAGCCTGAACACTAGAGCAACACCCTGTCTCTTAACAAAAAAAAAAAAAAAAAAAAAAAAAAAAAAAAAACGCCAATGATTTTAAATGTGTTGAGTGTTCTATAGGTACTTGAGAATGTGCATTCTGCTGTTGGAGTATTCTATAAATGTCAGTTAGATTGGTTGATGATATTGTTAAGTTCTTCTATATTCTTGCTGACTTTGTACGTAATAAGTCTTATCAGTTGTTGAAAGAAGAGAAAATCACCAACTATAATACTGGATTTATCTATTTTTTTCTTTTAGTTCTGTTATTATTATTTGTAAAAAGAGACTGGGTTTCTCTTTGTCACCTAGGCTGCAGTGCAGTGGTGTAATCATAGCTCACTGCAGCCTCAAACTCCTGGGCTCAAGCTATCCTCCCATCTCAGCCTCCCAAGCAGCTACAACTACAGGTACCTATGCCTGGCTAATTTTTAATTTTTAATTTTTTTTTTTTTATGTTTGTAGAGATGGGATCGCACCATCTTGCTCAGGCTAGTCTTTTACTCCTGGGCTCAAATGATCTTCCTGCCTCAGCCTCCCAAAGTGCTGGTGGTGGCAGAGGCTGCTGCCATCATGCCAACTGTGCAGCTGGGGTTAGCCTGCCCCTTCTGATTTGGGATGGGAGCTCCTGGGGTGCTGCTGCAGCTGCCTAAAGTGCTGCTTCAGCTGCCTAAAGTGCAGCCGCAGATCTAGGCCTCCTGCTCTATGAAGCAGGCAGGACCCCCACCCTCCTGGGCAGGACAGCCACCCAAACCACAACTATAGATCTGAGCCTCTCTGTGCTCTTGGGGGAGAGCCAGGAGCAAGCAGGATCTACCTTCCCAGGTGCTGCTGCAGCTACCCTCCCAGGTGCAGGAGCCAGGTTTTTCTTCAGTTTGTACCCTCAGGGGACCCAGGAAGGACCCTCCCTCATCCCTGCAGGCTGGGGGGTGTCTGCCTGCCTTCTCTCCACTACTGGCGGCTGCTCCAATCTTGGAACAGGGGTTGGGGCCAACCCTGGGGGTCATGAATGGTAGCAGGAGAGAGATTGATTCCTGGGCAGAAGGGGGTGGGTCCGCAGTAAGGCCCCACCTTTGGGCCAGGGAAGACCTGAAGGCTGGGAGCTGGGCTGCCAGTCCCATGGACTAGAGTGAGGACTTGTGGTACCTCTTCCAGGCCTGCCCATGGCTGCCCATGGGCCAACTGGCACATACTTTCTCCCCTCTGAGGTCCGTGGGTTCAGCCAGAGCAGGGCAGAGGATGGCCAGGGGATAGAGGGCAGAGATACCATGGGCCACCCTCTTCAGGGCCTCGTCTCTGCTGAGAGCTGAATACTCCATGGGACGACCTACCTACAGAGAGGAGCTACCCACTGTGGGTATCCTCTGACTGTTCTGGGTTTTTTTTTTTTTTTTTTTTTGAGACTGTCTCACTGTGTCACCCAGGCTGCAGTGCAATAGTGTGATCTCAGCTCTGCCTCCTGGGTTCAAGCAATTCTCGTGCCTCAGCCACCCTAGTAGCTGGGATTACAGGTGTATGCCACCACTCCCAGCTAATTTTTGTATTATTAGTAGAGTCGGGGTTTTACCATGTTGGCCAGGCTGGATTGAATGCCTGACCTCAAGTGATCCACCTGCCTCGGCCTCACAAAGTGCTGGGGTTACAGGCATGAGCCACTGCACCTGGCCTCCTCTGTGCTGTTCTAACACTAAGTAAAACTCTTCATCTTCTTTACCCTTCATTTGTCTGTGTCCCTCATTCTTCCTGGATTCAGGACAAGAACTCAGGCACCATGGCCACAGACGTTTTAGCCAGAAAATTGACACCCCAGAGATCCCATGATATTTTGGGGGCTTGTCCGGGATCTGCAGAAGGGTAAGTAAAAGAAATTCTGTCCATTTTTTCGGCGTTTTTAAACTCCACACTAGTCAAAATGAAGAAAAAATACCAGGCCTCTGTCAGCCAGTTAAAAGTAACTAGCACAGCTGCCAGACTTAAGACATGGAGGACAGGCTTGCTGGGGAGGACATTTTCAACCCCCCATCACCCTCGGGTATTGGGAATATTGGCTTTGTTCCAACCCAGTTTCCCCTCACTGAGGTCTGTCTGTCACATGGGACTGGAAGGAGGTCCTAGGGTAACTGAGGGTATCTGGCCGAGGCCACACCTTGGTGTTATCCAAAAGCCCTTGGACTAACTGTAGTCCCCAGCTGCCCATTGGGGTGTGGGCACTAGGACCTCCAGTCTTTTTTATTGTTGTTTATCTATTTCTTGCTTTCTTTCAAGGCTGTCATGGTTCCTATCTTTTATATACAATGTTAAATTGTAACACCTCCCTCCACAGCTTCACCTGCTTGTAATAGGGCAGCAACATCCTTAAATGTTAAGGATGTTGTTACAAACCACAGAGATTACTGGGTAGAATGAGCATTTGGCTTAGTCATCAAGTATAAAATAGAAGGTTAAGGGTACCACAAAGCAAAGTGTGCCTTCATACCTGTATGTAAATTTGTGGTGAAAATGTTCTTGTAATTTACTTGATTGCCAACTTAGAGCCAAGCACCTTGAGGCACAGAAAAGAAGCATTGCCTCAGGAAAAAAGCTTTACTGTAAACACAAAGGCAAATGGTCCAAGGTCCTTTATGTACAGGCCTTCTTTGCCTTGCAGGGTGACCCAGACCTTTGCCAACATTGTAGGATTGATTCAGCCCTCCTGGTGGCCATCTCAGGAGAGGCTGCAAGGGGCAATCCCAGGGAACTGGGGAAGCAAATCCCAGAGGTACCTCCAGCAGGGGAATCAACTCCTTCTGCTCCTCCCTATCCAGGTTCTTTTCCAAGTTTGCTCATCCTAGAAATCATTTTAGCTGTTCCCAGTCTCACTCCTGCCCCTACAACAGATGCCTGGTGAATATGGCCCCATTAAGGTCCAGGTCTCCTTTTCTCTTCAGGACTTAAGGCAAATTAAGGGGGATCTTGGCAGGTTTTCAGATGGCCCTGAAAAATATAAAAAGGATTTCCAGAACTTAACCCAAGTATTTGAGCTCTCCTGGAAGGATGGCCATGTTACTTTTGAATCAAACGATGACCACTGCTGAAAAGGAGGCCACTCTCAGCAACTGGCAGAGAATTTTGGGGATGAGCTTTACATCTTGTATGGGGCCAGGGAACGGGAAGAGCTTATCCAGTTGGAAGAATAGCAGTGCCATTTGAGGACCCTAAATGGGACCCCAGTAATGGGACAATGGAAGAAGAAATTCTTTCAGGTGTGCATACTGGAGGGCTTGTGAGGGACTGGAACTGAGCCTCAATTGCACTGTGCTGTCCATGGTACATCAGGGATTGGATGGGAGTCCCACTGACTTCCTGCAAAGGCTAAGAGGGGTCTTCGTAAAACACACCCCTCTATCTTCTGATTCAATAGAGTGACACCTGGTCATAGGGAATGAGTTTATTACTCAGGCAGCCGCTGATATCAAGAGGAAGCTGCAGAAACAGTCCATAGGACCAGGTAGTATTTTAGAGGACCTCCTGAAAGTGGCTACCTTGGTCTTTTACTATAGGGATCAGGAGACGCAAGAGAAGGAAACACAAGAAAAAGGCAGGGGCTCTAATAGCCACCTTGAAGACTCAAAACCGCAGAGCTCCCAAGTTGCACCTGTTGGCTGCTGTAAATACGGAGCACTGTAGGGAGGACTGTTCCCAAGACACCAGTCACCAGATACAGGGCTGGTCTCCCAAATGGTGCAGCAGGACTGATGGGTCCCAGGGTTCCTTTCCCTGGCTTTGGCAATTCAGACCACCATTGCCATCCAGGAGCCCTGGGTGATTCTGGGGATCAAGGGAAGGAGGATTGACTTCCTCCTGGACTCAAGCAGGACTTTCAGTTCTCCTGGACTCAAGTGGGACTTTCAGTTCTCTCCAAGCTAGGCACTCCCCTCTTAGCATGACTGTGAGGGACATCTCAGGAAAAGCCCAACCTCTTAGTTGTCACCTTGGGCCAGGTCCCCTATTCCCAAGACTCCCTTTCTCTCCCTTATTTGAGGAGGACCTTCCCCCACAGCTTCACCTGCTTGTGATAGGGAGGCAACAGAGGAGTGGCCCCTGCCAGTTGCTAGCTGCAATTTGGAGAGGGCCATCTGGGACTAATTTAAAGGGTTCATACACTCTCCTGAGGCATCTTTTTGTCCCAAGCTTTGGTTTGAATCCCTGGAATGGAACACTAGACCTGAGGCAGATGGCAGCAGGAGTCAGGGCACAGCAAAGGTGAGCATGACTAATTCCTGCTGATTAGGCCCCCCCACTTCATGGATGGAGTGCATCCTACATCACTAGACTCCTTTGACCTTCAGACTCTGAAGAAAGAAAAAAGCTTTTTCCCTTTCACAGGACTCCAGGGCCATTAGGGCTCCATGGCTTGGGGGAAGGGAACCCAGAAGGCTGACATGCCAGTAAAAGGGTAAAAGTTGTGGGACTTCTGGCTTCTCTCTCTCTGTGCAAACTGGTTGCAGGAATGATATAAATCACTGTATTCTCTACTCCATGGCTTAATTGGCCTTTTTGGCATGGCTAAGTTTGGGTAATAAGAGATTTAAAAGGGGCCGGGTACAGTGGCTCATGCCTGTAATCCCAGCACTTTGGGAGGCCAAGGTGGGTGGATCACTTGAGGTCAGGAGTTCAAGACCAGGCTGGCCAACATGGTGAAACCCCGTCTCTACTAAATATACAAAAACTAGCTGCGTGTGGTGGCATGCACCTGTAGTCCCAGCTACTTGGGAGGCTGAGGCGTGAGAAACACTTGAACATGGGAGGCAGAGGTTGCAGTGAGCGTAGATTGCACCACTGCACCCCAGTCTGGGCGACAGAGTGAGACTCTGCCTTAAAAAAGAAAAAACAAAAAGATTTAAAAGGACTTCTTAAAAACGAACGCTATGGTTAAAAGTTAGCTTAACTAAAAGTAGATGTTCATAAATATCCAAGCTTTAGGTATACTTAAAAGGCCTTTATGTCATTTCTCATTGTTTTTCCAGTGAAGGGTTTTTTTCTTCTCAGTCTACTGAATTATCTTTCTCCATTCTTGTCTTGCCACTCTTGATGCACACATGAGGGGCCCCAAGATATCCTCTGATGGCCTGGGACTCCTTGGGAAAATGAAAGAGGTGCCACTGACCCATTTTGAGAAAGACTTCTGTTTTCCTCATGGAGCCCCAGGAATTAGGGGCAGATGGATCCCTCTCAAAATGCTTTTGTCTTCAGTTATGCCTACTTATTAGGCCATAGAAACTACATGCTTTCCTGGCCCTGGTTCTTAAAGGGCTTCACCCCAGGGCCAGCAATGCAATTAGGAGATTGGAACATGAAAAATCTTACAACTACTGGATCTCCGTTTCTGTGTGGATATATATGTGTCAGGTGTGTCATGTTTATATAAAAGAGCTCTAGCTGATTGGCTTAAAGGAAACTAAGTGTTTAGATCAAGAATTTCCAAAGAAAAATAAAGCTGCAATGCCTTAGTTCATGGCTATCACTCTAGTGGAACAGGAAGCATGGGAAAGTATGGCCTTGCACAGCTCATAGTAGGCCATTGCCTCTGGAGGGAAAACAAAGTGGTACTGGTGCCCACCTAAGACTGGATCCCAAAGGGGGATGCTCCAGGGGATCCTCTGGACTTCCACCTCTCCAAAGAGGATGCTTTTGGCAGAGGTTCTGAGGTCTACTGCTAAGCCCTCCTTAGAACTTTCTCTCACAGTTGCAATACTATTTGGCCCCAGTATTGCATGGAATCTGGAGTTACTGCTGAACAGGAAAGTGGGATGCCATTGCATGTATCCAGGCTTTTATGCTGTTGTTCTAAGCAGGGGGCCTAGTTAGCATGTGATGCTCTCCTTTGGTGCTGTTTGACCCCAGTGTTCTTTGGAGTCTGGGAAAGTTTGACCTTTAAATCAAACTGCCATGGAAACTGCTTTACTTGAAATTTTGTTTCACAGTTGTATTAGGGATAGATATAGATATAGATATATACACACACATATGTGTGTATATATATATACAGCATTTAGGTATTGTTAACTTTATGTAATAATATTTGGGTTGGGGATTGGTACATTTCTGGTTATGGGAAGGATAGTTGTATTATTTTAGGCACAATTATGACCTTATTGTCTTTATTTGAGGATTATGATCTCAGGAGGTATGTATATATATATGTGTATATATGTGTGTGTGTATATATATATGCATTTATTAAGTATTAACTTACACAATCACAAGGTCCCGTGATAGGCTGTCTGCAAGCTTAAGGAGCAAGGAGAGCCAGTCTGAGTCTCAAAACTGAAGAACTTGGAGTCCGATGTTTGAGGGCAGGAAGCATCCAGCACAGGAGAAAGATGTAGGCTGGGAGGCTAGGTCCAGCTCACGTTTTCGCGTTTTTCTGCCTGCTTTATATTCGCTGACAGCTGATTAGGTTGTGCCCACCAAATTAAAGGTGGGTCTGCCTTCCCAGCCCGCTGACTCAAATGTTAATCTTCTTTGGCAACATCCTTGCAGACACACCCAGGATCAATGCTTTGCATCCTTCAATCAAGTTGGCATTCAGTATTAACCATCACAAGTCTACCCCTTGTCAACTTGAACCCATACACATCTCCTGAGATCATACATAATCTTCAAATAAAGACAATAATAAGGTCATAATTGTGCCTAACATAATACAACTATCCTTTGCACAACCAGAAATGTACCAAACCCCAACCCAAATATTATTATTATTTTTTTTGTGTGTGAGACGGAGTCTCGCTGTGTCGCCCAGGCTGGAGTGCAGTGGCGAGATCTCCGCTCACTGCAAGCTCCGCCTCCCGGGTTCCCGCCATTCTCCCGCCTCAGCCTCCGAGTAGCTGGGACTACAGGCCCCGCCACCGCGCCCGGCTAGTTTTTTATATTTTAGTAGAGACGGGGTTTCACCGTGTTAGCCAGGAGGGTCTTGATCTCCTGACCTCGTGATCCACCCGCCTCGGCCTCCCAAAGTGCTGGGATTACAGGCTTGAGCCACCGCGCCCGGCCCAAATATTATTACATAAAGTTAACAATACCTAAATGCTGATATGGCATCAATAAATTTTATGTCACATGATAAAGGAAAAGGAAATAAAATGAAGATATTTTCTTAGTACAAGTGTTTACATGCATAAGCATGTTTTTAACAAAAGAAGGAGGAAATGCTCATGACAATTACAGTCCTTGTTTCTGCAGCTGGTCACGTGGTCATAGCTGGTATTGATGACTGTCTTCTAGTACCCATTCTGTATTCCCTTTGCCTTCAGCAAGCACCTCAGCAGGTCATGGTTTTTCCCCTGGTGGAATGACCCAAACCTTCATTCCTGAGAGGTCTGGACCATTTGTCCTCTGCCTGGATTGGGGTGTTGTAATTTCCCATTGACTTTAATCACAAGGCATGGTAATACTAAGAGATGTCCTAATGGATATCCTATATTCCATGCATACTCTTTCTTACCTCTGTTGTGGAGTAGTAGACTGATTTTATCTTGATAGTCCAGGTCAATTACCCCAGCCAACACTGTAATTCCCTTCTTAGCCTGTTGACTTAAAGGTAGGAGGAGCCTGCCGGGCGCGGTGGCTCAAGCCTGTAATCCCAGCACTTTGGGAGGCCAAGACNTGGCTATGCGAGAAACAGTGCCATATATTTGATGCTGATTCAGAGTGTACATAGCCTTCTGGAGAGCTTTGCCCCAGCCCTGCAAAGTATCATCACCTAGATGGTGTTGTAATTATGACTTCAAAAGGCCATTCCTTCATTCTATCAATCCAGCTGCTTCAGGATAACTGGGAACATAGTAAGACCCATGAATTCCATGAGCATGAGCCCACTGCTGCACTTCTTTAGCTGTAAGGTGAGCACCTTGGTAACAGGCAATGCTGTGTGGAATACCATGATGATGGATAAGGCCTTCTATGAGTCCACAGGTGGTAGTGTTGGCAGAAGCATTGCGTGGAGGATGAGCAAACCCATATGTGGAGTAAGTATCTATTCCAGTGACGACAAACCTGTGCCCTTTCCATGATAGAAGAGGTCCAATATAATCAACCTGCCACCAGGTAGCTGGCTGATCACCCCGAAGAATGGTGTCACATCGAGGGCTTAGTGTTGGTCTCTGCTGCTAGCAAATTGGGCACTCAGCAGTGATCAAAGCCAGGTCAGCCTTAATGAGTGGATGTCCATGTTGCTGAACCCACGTGTAACCTCCATCCCTGCAACCATGGCCAGTTTGTTCATAGGCCCACTGGGCGATGACAGGGGTGGCTGGGGAAAGAGGCTGAGTGGTGTCCACAGAACAGGTCATCCTATCCACTTTGTTATTGAAATCCCCCTCTACTGAGGTCACCCTTTGGTGAACACTCACATGGAATACAAATATCTTCAGTTTTGACCACTCAGGGAGGTCCATCCACATACCTCTTCCCCAAATTTCTTTGTCACCAATTTTCCAATCATGCCTCTTCCAAGTCCCTGACCATCCAGCCAAACCATTGGCTACAGCTGATGAATCAGTATATAATCACACATCCGGCCATTTCTCCTTCCGTGCAAAGTGCACAACCAGATGCACTGCTCAGAGGTTTGCCCACTGGGAAGAATCCCCTTCACCACTGTCCTTCAGGGATGTCCTAGAAAGGGGCTGTAGTACTGCAGCTGTCCACTTTCAGACAGCACCTGCATACCATGCAGAACAATCTGTGAACCAGGCCTTAGTCTTCTGTCTCTGTGTCAGCTGATCAAAGGCCACTCCCTGTGAGGCCATCGGTGCAGGCTAGGAAAGAAAAGGCAGTGTGGCAGGAGTGGAGACCATGGGCATTTGAGCCACTTTATCATGTAACTTACTTGTGCCTTCAGGACCTGCTCTAGCCTGATCACATATATGCAACTTCATTTGATGACAGAATGCTTCCGTGCAAGACCCACTTTATGGCTAGATGGATCAGAAAGCACCCAGTTCATGATAGGCAGTTCAGGTTGCATGGTGACTTGATGACCTATAGTCAGACGTTCAGTTTCCATCAAAGCCCAGTAACAGGCCAAGAGCTGTCTCTCAAAAGGAGAGTAGTTATCGCCAGAAGATGGCAAGACCTTGCTCCAAAAGCCTAGAGGCCTCCATTGTGATTCACCTGTGGGGGCCTACCAAGGGCTCCAAACAGCATCCCTATCTGTGACTGACAGCTCAAGCACCATTGGATCTGCCGGGTCATATGACCCAAGTGGCAGAGCAGCTTGCACAGCAGCCTGGAACTGTTGCAGAGCCTTCTCCTGTTCTGGACCCCACTCAAAACTGGCAGTCTTTTGGGCCACTTGATAAATGGGCCTGAGTAACACACCCAAATGAGGAATATGTTGCCTCCAAAATCCAAATAAGCCCACTTGGTGTTGTGCCTCTTTCTTGGTTGTAGGAGGGGCCAAATGCAGCAACTTATCCTTCACCTTAGAGGGAATAACCCTTGAATTTTAGATTTATTTCCCATACATATGGGATGGGAAATAAATATATAGATATATGTATAGCATACAAATGTCTCACCAATAAGTCCAGTGTATTTGCTACTTCTTGCTCTCTGGATCCAATCAGCTTAATGTCATCAATGTAATGGACCAGTGTGGTATCTTGCAGAAGTGAAAAGTGATCAAGGTCTCTCAAGAAGATTACGACACAAAGCTGGAGAGTTGATATACCCCTAAGGTAGGACGGTAAAAGTATATTGCTGGCCTTGCCAGCTGAAGGCAAATTGCTTCTGGTAGGCCTTATGGACAGGAATGGAGAAAAAGACATTTGCCAAGTCAATGGCTGCACACCAGGCACCAGGAGATGTATTAATTTGCTCAAGCAATGAAACCACATCTGGTACAGCAGCTGCAATTGGAGTCACCACTTGGTTAAGCTTACAATACTCCACTGTCATTCTCCAAGATCCATCCGTCTTCTGCACAGGCCAAATGGGAGAGTTGGACAGGGATGTGGTGGGAATCATCACCCCTGTGTCTTTCGGGTCCTTGATGGTGGCACTAATCTCTGCTGTTCCTCCAGGGATGCAATATTGTTTTTTATTTACTATTTTTCTAGGTAGAGGCAGCTCTAATGGCTTCCATTTGGCCTTTCCCACCTTAATAGCCCTCATCCTACCAGTCAGGGAGCCAATGTGGGGGTTCTGCCAGCTGCTAAGTATGTCTGTGCCAATTATGGATTCTGGCACTGGTGAAATGACCACAGGATGAGTCCGGGGTCTCACTGGACCCACTGGAAATCGGACCTGAGCTAAAACTCCATTAATTACCTGACCTCCATAAGTCTCTACTTTAACTGGAGGACCATAATGACGTTTTGGGTCCCCTGGAATCAATGTCAGCTCAGAGCTGGCGTCCAGTAGTCCCCAAAGTATCTGATCATTTCCCTTTCACCAGTGCACAGTTACCCTGATAAACAGCTGGAGAGCTCCTTGGGGAAGGATGGGAGAAATATTTACCACATGAATTGTCAGTAATGTAGTGCAGTCCTTCCTCAAGGGGACCTGGTCTTCATTCAAGGGGTGGTCTGTAAACTGGTTCAAATCTGATTGAGGGGCCATGATTCTCCATTTTTATCATTCAAATTAGTCTTTTGTCCATTCGACCTAGAAGTTTTCTCCTTATATAAATTAAGTAGGAATGCAGTAGGCTTCCTATCAATTTCACTTTCTAGGAACACTGTGATTAATTAGCCAATGCCAGAGCTCTACAGGAGTCAGACTATTCTGATTGCTGCGTTGTCTCTGCTGTCCATTATGGTAGCTACGCCCACCTTGCCTTTGATAGTTGAATGCCACCACTTGGCCCCTGCTACCTCATGATCCAATTATTCCCATCGTGTTTAAATTTTGTAGTTGAGCGACTGCGGTTCCCACCATTAGATCTGACATACAGAGAAGAGCAATTACAGGGCTCTTCAAAGATGCAGGTGCTGCCCTCACAAATCTGTTTTGCAAGGCATTGGTAAGAGGTATATCTTCTGGACCCTCCCAGCTGAGATGAGTAGGTCTAAAGTGACTAATCCACTCCACCATCCCAATCTCCCTAAGCCTTTGGATCCCTTCCTCTGCATTAAACCAAGGGAGATCAGGCATTTCCAGCTTGCTCACAGTGGGCCATCTTTTAATCCATATTTCAGCTAACCAAGCAAATAAACTGTTAGGACCTTTTTTAACTCCCCGACTTGCAACATTAAATGCAAAGTCCCTACTTAGTGGGCCCAAATCAATAAATTTAACCTGATCCAACTCTACATTCCTTTCACCATTATCCTACACCCTTAATATCCATTCCCATGCCTGTTCTCCGGATCTCTGTTTATACCAATTAAAGAACTCAAGCAGTTCTTTTTGAGTGTAGTGCACCTCCTTATGGGTCACACTCTCAACCTCACCTCTAGGGGCCTGCTGGAACTTTAGTTATAGGTCTAGAAGAAGCAAATAGGGGTGTTGGAGTGGCATCCTGAGGAGAATCAACATTTTTTTGACTGGCAATTGCCTCAGGGGAGGCCATCGCTGTTGCCTCAGACAGCGCAGGGTTTATATCCTCAGACAAAGGTGGAAAGTCTGATGACAGCATGGGTCAGGGACAGGATGTTGCCACTACTGGGGATGGTGAAGCTGTTCCTTCTGGCAAAAAAAGGTTAATCAGAGTTTCAAACTCAGTATCCCCAGCTTCATCAGGGTCCTCCCACACAATCCCATCCCAAGTTGCAGGGTCCCATTCTTTTCCAATCAATGCCCTCACTTTAACAATAGACACCTGGTGAGGCTGTGCGTGCACCTTTAGTGGCAGGTCAGCCACTTGCATGATAAGATCTTGGGTTTCTTTTTCCACAGTTTCAGTTCTTCCTCTAGAGGAGATAAGACTCAGGGCAATCTTAGCAGATTTGGAGCTCAGTATCTGCTTCTGAAGCTGGGAGATAGAATCCCTGAGTTCATCATTTTCTTTCTTCACTTTATCCACTGAACTTAGGAGCAAAGGTATTATGTCACATCATAGGATTGTTGAAATAACGTGGTGTTTGACCTTCAGGTTATATTTTGGTGAACAGTGTTAATGTGTATTCCAAAATCGCATGGGATTTCTAGAGTTCTGATGTCTGAATTTGTGTTATCAATCATAATTAAGGTTATTGTGTTAGATTATTGTAAGTCCCAGAGGTGACCAAATTTCTTTATCAATTGTATTTTTTACTGTGACTACCCTAGGACATTTGGACATTCATAGACAATTGTTGTCTTGTTTTGATCCTCTTCATAGGATGGATTATAACCCTCAAGTGCAGGTTTCTGATAACTGAAGATTGTGAACAGGAGTTGACTGGGTGAACCGAATGAACTATTGGAAGCCTAATCTTTTTTGACTTTTTGCTTTTTGCTTGGAACATTGCTGATCCTTATGTTCTGTTTTTTCAGAATGAGGGAAGTTTTTCTTTTGAGCTGTTTGTAACTTTTAACAATTATAGGTTGAGCGAACCAGTGATCTCTGACTGCACCTCAGAACCACCAAGGGATGGGCCATCAAACTTCAAATGGCCATGCAAATGGAGCCTTGGATGATGGCTCCCTTTTACTAGAGACCCTTAGATAGGCCTCTGAGAGAGACCTGACTGACTGTTGTTTTCCCAAAACAGCACGCCTTGTCAGCACGAAGCAGTTAAGAATGGTCATCATCCCTATCCTATCAGCAATTAGGTGTACTTCTTCAGAGGGAGAAATGATGGCAGTGTGCCATCATGCTGGCTGCACAGCTCGGGCTGCACACTCCATGAAGTCAGTGGGAGCCCTACCCCTTCTGAAGTGGGACAGGAGCTCCCTGGGTGCTGCTGCAGCCACCCAAACCACAGCTGCAGACCCAGGCCTCCCACTGTAGGAAGCAGGCAGGAGCCCCACCCTCTTGGACAGAGCTGTAGCCACCCAAACTGCAGCTGTGGTTCTGAGCTTCCCTGTGCTCTTGAGGGAGAGCCAGGAGCAGGTAAGATCTGCCTTCCTGGATGCCACTGTGGCTGCCCTTCCAGGTACAGGAGCTGGGTGTTTCTACAGCCTGCATGCCTGGGAGCCCCAGGAAGGACCCCCGATCCCTGCAGGCATGGGGGTGTCTGGTGTCTGCCAGGCCTCCCTCCAGTCCAGGCACCGGCTCTGATCTCGGAGCAGGGTTTGGGGCTGAGCCCAGGAACCATGAGTGGCAGCAAGAGGCAGATTGATTCCAAGGCAGAAGGGGGCAGATCCCCAGTAAGGCCCCACCTTTGGGCCAGGGACGACCTGAAGGCTGGGGGCTGGACTGACAGTCCCACGGAGCAGAGTGGGGACTTGTGGTGTCTCTTCCAGGCCCACCCATGGCTGCCCATGGGCCAACTGGCACAAACTTTCTCCCCTCAGAGGTCCATAAAAGCCCTGGGGTCAGCCAGAGCAGGGCAGAGGATGGCCAGAGGACAAAGAAGGCAGAGAGACATCGGTGCAACCAGCTGCAGAGAGGAGTACCCTCTGCTGAGAGCTACAGAGATGACCTGCTGGCGGAGAGGAGCTATTCTGTCTGCATAGAGCTTCAGAGACCTGCAGAGATGTCTGAATGACATGCCTGCAGAGAGGAGTCACCCTCTCCAGGGCCTCCTCTCTGCTGAGAACTGAACACTCCATGGGGCGACCTGCCTACAGAGGGGAGCTACCCACTGTGGGTCTCTTCTGAGCTGTTCTAACACTAAATAAAACTCTTCATCTTCACCCTTCACTTGTCTGTGACCCTCATTCTTCCTGGATGCAGGACAAGAACAAGAACTCAGGCACTGTGACGACAGAGATTTTCTGTAAGAAAAATCGATCCCATAACACTAGGATTACAGACACAAGCCATTGGACCTGGACTTAATTTTTGTCTGATAGATCTTTTTTTTTTTTTTTCTGAGATGGATTCTTGCTGTGTCGCCCAGGCTGGAGTGAAGTGGCACAATCTTGACTCACTGCAACCTCCACCTCCTGGTTTCAAGCAGTTATCCTGCATCAGCCTTCCAAGTAGCTGGGATTACAGATGCACACCACCATGCCTGGCTAATTTTTGTATTTTTAGTAGAGACAGGGTTTCACCATGTTGGCCAAGCTGGTCTCAAAACTCCTGACCTCAAGTGATCTGCCTGCCTTGGCATCCCAAAGTGCTGGGATTACAGGCGTGAGCCGTTGCACCCAGCCTGACTTTTTTTTTTTTTTTTTTTTTTGAGAATGGTTGCTGCAACAGGCTGGAGCAGTGGTGTGATCATCTCCACTGCAAGGCTCTGCTTCCCAGGTTAACACCATTCTCCCACCTCAGCCCTCTGGAGTAGCTGGGACTACCAGGCGCCTGCCGCCACGCCTGGTAATTTTTTGTATTCTTAGTAGAGACGGGTTCACCATGTTAGCCAGGATTGATCTCGATCTCGCCTGACTTCGTGATCCACCCGCCTCAGCCCCCAAGTGCGGGATTACAGGCTTGAGCCACCTGCGCCCTCGTTTTTTTTTTTTTTTTTGTCTACTCTGTCGCCTAGGCTTGAGTGGCAGTGTGCAATCTCGGTCACTGCAACCTCCACCCTCCTGGGTCACCGAGACTCTTGTGCCTCAGCCTCTCCAAGTAGTTGGATTGAGCAGGTGGGACACCCCACCTGGCTAATTTTTGTATCTTTGTTTAGTAGAGATGGGTTTCACCATGTTGCATTTGCTGGTCTTGATACTCCGAACTCAGGCAATCTGCCTATGCCTGGGCCTCCAAAGGTGCTTGGGATTAACAGGCGTGAGCCACCATGCCTGCCTGCAGCCTGATATATCTTGAAGCCATTATTGGGGCTTTTTTGTTCTGTTTTTTGAGATAGTGTGGCTGCTCTGTGCCCAACCTGGGAGTGCAGTGGACGATCCGGCTTGACTACAGCCTCTGCCTCCTGGTTAACTGATTCTCATGACTAAGCCTCCTGAATAGCTGGACAACAGGCACATGCTACCACACCTGGCAGTTTTGTATTTTTTAGTAAGACAGGTTTTCACATGTTGCCAGGCTGGTCTTGGAACTCCATGGCCTCAAGTGATTCCTGCCTCTGCCTCCCAAAGTGCTGAGATTACAGGCTGACCACCCACCTGCTCTGTGGGGGGTTTTTTTGAATATGTGCAATTTGGATTGCTTGTGTCAGAGGCTGGGAATGGTGGCTCAATGCCTGTAATCCCCAGCACTTTGGACAGATTGAGGCAAGCTGGATCGACTTGATGCAGGAGTTCAAGACCAGCCTGGGCAACAGTGGTGAAAGTGCCTTACAAAAAAAAAAAAGGCCCGGGCGGGTGGCTCAAGCTGTAATCCCAGCCTTTGGGGGGCCGAGACGGGGCGGATCACGAGGTCAGGAGATCGGACCAATCTCTGCAACACGGTGAAACCCCGTCTCTACTAAGAAATACAAAAACTAGCCGAGCGAGTGGCGCGCCTGTAGTCCCAGCTACTCGGAGGCGAGGCAGGAGAATGGCGTAAACCAGGGCGGAGCTAGCAGTGAGCTAGATCTGGCCACGCAACTCCAGTCCCCAGCAAAAAAACAGAGTGAGACTCCGCCTCAAAAAAAAAAAAAAAAGAAAGACAAAAAGACAAAAAAGACAAAATTAGTCAGGTGTGGTGGTATGCATCTGTAGTCCCAGCTACTTAGGAGGCTGAGGTCAGAGGATCTTTTGAGCCTGGGAGGTCAAGGCTGCAAAGAACCATGACATGACCACTGCATTCCAGTCTGGGTGACAGAGCAAACTATATTTTTTAAAAATTGCTGTGTCCTCTTGGTGGGTTAACCCTTTGTTCATTAGACAATGTTCCTCTCAATTTGCAGTAATTTTCATTGCTCTTAAATCATTTTATCTGGTATTAGCATGGCCACTCCTGATTTCTTTTGAGTAATGCGTGTATGATTTATCTTTTACTTTTTTTTTTTTTTTGAGATTGTCTTTCGGTCTTGTTGCACAGGCTGGAGTGCAATGGCACGATCTCAGTTCACTGCAGCCTCCGCCTCCTGGGTTCAAGCAATTCTTCTGCCTCAGTTTCCCAAGTAGCTGGGATTACAGGCATGTGCCACCATGCTGGCTAATTTTTTGTATTTTTAGTAGAGACAGGGTTTCTCCATGTTGGCCAGGCAGGTCTCAAACTCCTGGCTTCAGATGATCCACCCACCTTGGCCTCCTAAAGTGCTGGGATTACAGGTGTGAGCCACCACACCCGGCCTATCCTTTTACATTCAACCTACCTATGTCATTATATTTACATATAAATGTGCATGTACAGATACATGTTGTTTTTTATTTTTCTACCAGTCTTTTCATTGGTATGCCTAGATCATTTACATTTAATGTAATTTTTGATATATTAGGGCTAAGTCTGCCATTTTATGTTTCTTTTTGTTCCATCTCGCATTTTCATCACTCTTTGACTGTTTTCCCCTTCCTGCGGATTACTTAAACATTTTTTTAATTCCTTTTGATTTATCTGTTATAACTTTTATTTATTATGAATGTTTTTAGTCGTTGGTCTAGATATTACATTATACATATGAAACCTATCACAATTACTGGGGTCAACATTTTATCAGTTTGAGTAAAGTATAGAAATCTTACCTCCATTTAGGTCCCTTAACATTCCCTCCCCCTTGTATACTATAATTACCTTAAATATTTCCTATCTATATATTGAGAACCATATCAGATAATATGATATTTACTTCAGCCATCCAACATAATTTAGAAAACTCAAGATGAGAAGATTGACCTGTTATCATATATTTATATTTTTATACTTCCTCTTCTTTCTTCATAATTTTTGTTTTGTTTGTTTCTTTGTGATGGTGTCTCATTCTGTTGCCCAGGTTGGAATGCAGTGATGTGATCCTGGCTCCCTGCAATCTCTGCCTCCCAGGTTCGAGTGACTCTCCTGCCTCAGCCTCTCGAGTAGCTAAGACTACAGGCGTGTGGCACCACGCCCGGCTAATTTTTGTATTTTCAGTAGAGATCGGGTTTCGCCATGTTGGCCATGCTGGTCTTGAACTCCTGACCTCAAGTGATCTGCCTATCTCAGCCTCCCAAATTTTCTTCATGTTTTAAACTTCTTTTTTAATTTTTGTTTTAAGAGTAGGTCTAGCCGGGCGCGGTGGCTCAAGCCTGTAATCCCAGCACTTTGGGAGGCCGAGACGGGCGGATCACGAGGTCAGGAGATCGAGACCATCCTGGCTAA
>NW_016815506.1:823178-828344 GCF_001698545.2 Rhinopithecus bieti | reverse complement strand
TTTTTTTTTAGTCTTTTTAAGAGCATATCTTAGCTTTGATTAGCATTATAAGCATTAACTTGCAATGCTTCCCCTCCTTCCTTCTCGATTTTTTATTCATTTTATTTTATTTGTGAGACGGAGTTTCACTCTTTCGCCCAGGCTGAAGTGAAGTGGCGTGATCTCAGCTCACTGCAACCTCTGCCCCCGGGGTTCAAACAAATTCTTCTGCCTCAGCCTCCTGAGTAGCTGGGATTATAGGCGCCCGCCACCACACCTGACTAATTTTTGTATTTTTAGTAGAGATGGTGTTTCGCCACATTGGCCAGTCTGGTCTCGAACTATTGACCTCAGCCTGACCCACCCACCTCCACCTCCCAAAGTGCTAGGATTACAGGCATGAGCCACCACACCCGGCCACACCATGCTTCTTGTACAGTCTGCAGAATCATAAGCAAAATAAACCTCTTTTCTTTATAAATTACCCAGCCTCAGGTATTTCCTTTATAGCAGCACAAATAAACTAAGATACATACTGAGGATGATGATGCCAGCTGAAGAACCAGAAGGCTAGAGGAGGAGATGGGTCCAGCTATGGATGGTGAACTCAGATCAGAAATGGTAGACTTAGACAAGATCCAAAAATCTCCCTGAGCTGTGCAGCAGCAGCAGAGGCTTGAGATTCAGTTGGCAGCGTTGGGCATCTCTACATCTCGTTGTCCCGGTTTTAGGTGTGTGTCCGAGTAGCTCCCTGTTCTAAAAGTTTTGTTTCTGATTTCTTCTTCATTGTTAGGTGCCTTTTCTGGGGACTAAGAGAAGTGAGTGAAATAGGAGGAGGGACTCTGGACTTCTTTTTTTTTTTTTTGGACGGAGTTTTGCTCTTGTCACCCAGGCTGAAGTTCAATGGTGTGATCTTGGCTCACTGCAACCTCCACCTCCCGGGTCCAAGTGATTCTCCTACCTCAACCTCCCATGTAGCTGGGGCTGCAGGCACCCGCTGCCATGCCTAGCTAATTTATATATATATATTTTTTGTAGAGACAGGGTTTCACTATGTTGTCCAGGCTGGTCTCAAACTTCTGACCTCACGTAACCCGCCCACCTCGGCCTACCGAAGTGCTGGGATTACAGGCATGAGCCACTGCACCTGGCCTGGCCTGGACTTCTTCACTGGCCTATTGCCTTTGGCTGTCTGCCAGAGGTTGGTCATAGCTCCAGGGAGGAACCATTAGGTGCCTCCCATTAGGGCACAATTATGTGGGCCCTTTTACCGTTGTAGGAGGAACTATACGCCATCTTTCCCTATTTTCCAAACTGCAGATAGCCCTAGAAGAGAGATTAAGCCCAATTTGTATTGTTTTGATGTAAACTTAAAAAGCAGTACTAGTGTGGTAATTAATGTGTTCAATTTGGGTATTGCATTGGAATTAAATAGGTAAAGACTAAAAAGTTTCTCTGATTTGATCTGACTTGCTAATAGGTTCTATTCTCCCATTCATCTACCTGATAAGTCCATAGAGTAATAACTCTTTTTTTTTTTTTTTTTGAGACAGAGTTTCCCTCTTATTGCCCAGGCTGGAGGGCAATGGCATGATCTCGGCTCACCACAACCTTCCCCTCCTGGGTCCAAGTGATTCTCCTGCCTCAGCCTCCCAAGTAGCTGGGATTATAGATATGTGTCACCATGCCCAGCTAATTTTGTATTTCTAGTAGAGACGGGGTTTCTCCATGCTGGCCAGGCTGGTCTCGAACTCCTAACCTCAGGTGATCTGCCCATCTCGGCCTCCCAAAGTGCCCAGACATGAGCCACCATGCCCAGCCTGTAATAACTCTTTTAGAGTCTTTTCTTAGTTTGTTTTCTGTTGCTTAGAACACCTAAAACTGGGTAATTTATAAAGAAATTTCTCTCTTACAATTCTCGTAGCTGGAAGGTCCAAGGCCATGGCTCAGCATCTAGTGAGGGCCTTCTTCGTGGTGGGGACTCTAGAGTCCTGATGTGGCCTGGGCTCTGAGCATTACACGGCAAGGGGATCCAGCATGCTAGCTCCAGTATTTCTCTTCTTATAAAGCCACCAGTAACACTCCCTTGATAACCTGTTAATCCATGAATTAATCATTCTGAAACACATTTTAATCCATTCATGAAGGCAGACTCCTCATGACCAAATCACCTCTTTTTTTTTTTTTTTTTTTTTGAGAGGGAGTCTTGCTCTGTCACCCAGGCTGGAGTGCAGTGGCACGATCTCAGCTCACTGCAACCTCTGGCTTCTGGGTTCAAGAGATTCTCTTGCCTCAGCCTCCTGAGTAGCTGGGACTACAGGCGAAAGCCACCACACCCGGCTAATTTTTGTATTTTTATTAGAGACGAGGTTTCACCATGTTGGCCAGGATGGTCTTGATCTCCTTGATGGGATGACAGGTGTGAGCCACCACGCCTGGCCTACCCAATCACCTCTTAAAGACCGTACCTTTCTTTCATTTCTTTTTCTTTCTTTCTTTTTTTTTTTTTTTGAAACAGAGTCTCGCTCTGTCGCCCAGGCTGCAGTACAATGGCGTGATCTCACCTCACTGCAACCTCCGCCTCCCGGGTTCAAATGATTCTCCCGTCTCAGCCTCCCCAGTAGCTGGGATTACAGGCACCCGCCATCATGCCCGGCTAATTTTTTTTGTATTTTTGTAGAGATGGGGTTTCACCATGTTGGTCAGGCTAGTCTCAAACTCCTGACCTCAGGTGATCTGCCCACTTTGGCCTCCCAAAGTGCTGGAATTACAGACATAAGACTGTGCCTTTCAATACTCCCATACTGCGGATTAAGTTTCAACAGGATTTTTGGAGGGTACAAACATTCAGGCCATAGCATTTCTCCTACCCAGAGGTGAAAGGCACCCCTCCCTTTCTCTCCTTCCTGTTTCCTCAGAAGGTACAGAGGAAATTTTTTAAATCTAAGTTTAGGTCTAGCGTAAATCCTTAGGGTGACAAGGATATGGGGCAGAAGAAGCAGAAGCCACGAAGGGAAAAATGCTTGTCAGCGTGGGACAAAGGTGAGGACAAAGTCTGGGCCAGGAAAAGGTAGATAAATATTTGTGAATGTTACATTCTTCACTGTTTTCAGAAGGCATCAGATTTTTTGGCTGGGGTAAAGACGGCAGGTCTAAAAAGTAGTCATTTAGATTAGGGAAGCACTGAAGCAAAGGATGTGTTTTGGGCCAACTCGTTCCTCTGGCTTGTTCTTCCGGAGCAGGTGAGGATCACCTACATCCTTTAAGAGTGAAGATGAGGTGTATTCAGGGCAATTGAAGTTTCCAAGGGCTAAGACACTTTCTAGATCTGTCCAGTCTTGGTGTCTCTTTGTCCTGAGGCTTTCTCCACTTCCCAACCTGAGCACTGCTTCCTTCCAGCAGGGCTGCTCTGCTGCCCCCTATGATCCAGGCTGTGCTGCTCCTTTTCTGTGTCCTGCTGTCCCTGGTAGCTGCCTTTCCAAGAAATGCCCAAAGTGGGGCCCTAACCTTCCAGCCATCTTTTCCAGAGACTGGGCATCCATCTCTTTTCTCTGGGAGAGCCAGATTCCTCTCTCAGATCCCAGGACCAGCCAGGATCTCTTACACACAGCCCCCTCCCTAGTCCCTCTGCCTGAGTACCTGTCCAACTTAGCTCTGAAGGTGGCTTGGAGGAGGTTGGCTGCCCAACTGAGGCCCACATTCTGCAGCTTCAGCTCATTAGAATGGGAGGAAAGGATACTACTGAAACCCTCATCCGTGAGAGTCAAAAGTTCAAGGAGGAGGAAGTGATTGGCAATACTATTATCATCGTGAGGGATCTGGGGGGAACCCCAGGGGAGCTTATGCGGGTCCAGCACTCCCGTTACTCTTCCTGAGGCATGTACCTATGGATGTGGGCAGGTGCTCTATGAGACAGCAGTGCTGATGTTTGAATTTACTGAGAAACTCCCTTCCCCTAAGCTGGTAACAGAGTTCAAGACTTCTGCTGTCAATGTCACCCAGAAGTGCACAGATGAGTCTTGGGAGCATTTGGAAGAAGTAGGCAAACGGCTGATGAATAACTCCGAAATTAAGAACTTCACAATGGCCTGGGTGCCGTGGCTCATGCCTGTCATCCCAGCACTTTGGGAAGCCGAGGCAGGTGGATCACGAGATCAGGAGTTCAAGACCAGCCTGGCCAACATAGTGAAACCCTGTTTCTACTAAAAATACAAAAATTAGCCAGTGTGTTGGCACGTGCCTCTAGTCCCAGCTACTTGGGAGGCTGAGGTAGGAGAATTGCTTGAACCTGGGAGGCAGAGGTTGCAGTGACCAAGATCGTGCCACTGCGCTCCAGCCTGGCAACAGAGTGAGACCCCCACCTCAAAAATAAATAAATAATTTCTCGTTAATAATTAAAAAGAAAAAAAAGAACATCACAAGACCAGGGCGAGGGTCGGGCCCAGTCAGTGAAGGGACATGGGGTGCCGTGGCACTCGCACGGAGAAGTGAGGGCACCTGCTAAGGCAGGTATGCAAAGATGCATTTTCACCCAGGTGTCCTTAGAGGTAACTAGGATGAGCCCAGAGTTCTCCTCTGGGTGAAAGCAGAACCCTTTATAGTGGGTGCCTTGCAGGTCTCCCCCTCCATCCAAGTTTAGTCTTCACTGTCTCAGGAAGATATCCAACTATGTGCGAATCCGAGCCATAGAAGGAGCTTCCCCACTCCTCTACTGGTCTACACAGAGGCGCATCGCTTGTGGGAAGCTGCAGTTGGCCAAGGACCTGATGTGGCTTTACTTCGAAATATCTGAGAGTCTTTCAGTGAAGACACCTGAGGAGCACCTGGAATGGTCTGAGGTTCTGTCCAACTGCATGTCTGAGGAGGAAGTTGAAAAGCAGAGAATGGCCGGGCGCGGTGGCTCAAGCCTGTAATCCCAGCACTTTGGGAGGCCGAGACGGGTGGATCGCGAGGTCAGGAGATCGAGACCATCCTGGCTAACACGGCGAAACCCCGTCTCTACTAAAAAAAAATACAAAAAAAAAACTAGCCGGGCGAGTTGGCGGGTGCCTGTAGTCCCAGCTACTTGGGAGGCTGAGGCAGGAGAATGGCGTAAACCCGGGAGGCAAAGGTTGCAGTGAGCAGAGATCCGGCCACTGCCCTCCAGCCTGGGCGATAGAGCTAGACTCCGTCTCAAAAAAAAAAAAA
>NW_016815506.1:811514-819349 GCF_001698545.2 Rhinopithecus bieti | reverse complement strand
AAAAAAAAAAAAAAAAAAAAAAAAAAAAAAAAAAAAAAAGAACTTCACAATGCCTATGTATAGAAGATCGGGGTACTTTTTTATGCATGCCACAAAAATTCTGAAACTCATTTTACTGAACTTGATAAAGAAATATTTTCAGGCTTATTTAGAAATATTTTCAGGCTGCTTTAGCCTATCACTACATTTACTTTCTCAAATGTCTCTGATAGACCTGTGTACAGAGACTCAGCATAGCATAGCAGGTAGTTAGAAATGTTGAACAGAGGAGGAGAAGGAAGAGGAAAAAAGAATGATGGGAACAGCTTAGGACAGATGTATGTTCACTTAATCCCAGAGCTAAAAGACATGTGACTATAATCGGCTTTGCCCCTTTCTTAGTAGGTCCTAGCCCCTATTTCTTCTCCCCAGTTTATCTTTCTTTCAGTTGTCAAATACTGTGGATTTATTATGTACTACATATGAATGGTGTTGTTTTATTTCCCCATTCATCTTCTTTATACTTTCTGACTCCCCACACAAATGCTGTAGCTTGCTTATGTTAATTTGTAAACTGAAAAGAGAAATAAAAAGCTGCTTTTATATCAGAATCACAGTTTTCTGATTTATCTTGACTCTGGGTCTCTGTGGCCTCTTTTGTGAACTGGAGGTGAAATGTGACGGGGACACGGAAATGTCAACGTCTTTTGAGGCTGAAGATTTTAACAAAAGGGCAAATATTTGTAGAGATTATGTCCCTGAACTGAGTATCGGGGAAAGCAATCATCTCCCTTCCTCATGGGACAGGGAACCGGGCAGAGTGTCTGCACCTATTAGAGCAGTCCCACTTCTCACTGACAGGATTGTGTAGTAATTAGGAAGTGAAGCAGAGGAAGTCTGGTGATCTGGAATGGGGAGGCCAAGAAGAATAATTGAGTCCCATTCTCTTTTCTTGGGGCCAACTTAAAAGAAACGGAAGCTGTAGGTTATTGCATGAGATGTCTTCTGAGCCCTGGGCTCCTTTCAGACCATAACCCAGGAGAAACCGTTTGAGTGTTGTCATTCATTCCAGCATAGTCTGACCCAGCAAGGCATCACCTAAGACCCAGGATGACTGCTCATTCACTGCCTCCTGCTGCATCCTGTGAAACCTAGATAAACACCCTTGGTGCCATTTTTCTAATCTCTGGGGATTCAGCCACCCTCTGTAGGGTCTTAACTATGCCAGACCCTGCTCCCAAAGGCCTTGCCTGGTCTCACTCACTTGGTCCCTCTACCAAGGATCCAGATAAACCTGGCACTGAGGATTGCCCTGGAGCAGGCTGACCATCGGGCTAACTCCCAGACCCCAGAGCTTCATCTGCAGGCTGGAGGATGTGAAAACATGCAGGGTTTATTCAAGCAGATACAAGGTGCCGTAAGGACAGCAGCCCAGGTAGATGCTTCCCAGGGAATATCTTGATCTCTGTTCTGTAGCTGCTAGGCAGGGTTCAGCCTAATTCAGATCAAGTGTACCTTCTCTACTGTAGACTGTGGGCATGAGCAGGAGCAGCATGTCTGTAATGCAGTCTAGCTGTCACCAGGAGTGGGAATCTGCTGCAAACTCAAGCACAGCTTTGTACTCTGCTGCTCAGAACTACTCTGTCAAACCCAAAGAATGAGACAGATATGGAGCCATAGACCTTGGCTGTGACCTCCTGATGATCATACTGAGGCTGTCGGGGGATCCACAGGCTCTCTGTGTTAAACCTGCAGTGAGGGCTGGTATTCATAGCTAATCTAGTATTCCTATGAAAAAGAAGCAAACAGGCCTGGCGCAGTGGCTCACACCTGTAATCCCAGCACTTTGGGAGGCTGAGGCGGGCAGATCTTGAGGTCAGAAGTTTGAGACCAACCTGACCAACATGGTGAAACCCGTCTATACCAAAAATACAAAAATTAGCCAGTCGTGGTGGTGCATGCCTGTAATCCCAGCTACTCAAGAGGCTGAGGCAAGAGAATCGCTTGAGTCCAGGAGGCCGAGGTTGCAGTGAGCCAAGATCGTGCCACTGCACTCCAGCCTGAGTGACAGACCAAGACTCTGTCTCAAAAAACAAAAACAAAAGAAAAGAAAAAGAAGCAAACATGCTTCTGCAAGACATCAGGGATGGAGGGGTGGGGACACCACAGATATGAGTCACCAAGGGGTGACAAACAACAACCACGGCCTTGGAAGGCAGAACTTCAGAAGAAAACTCAGTTCTCTCCTCGCTGGGGGCTTTATTCAAGGGCCGTAACGTAGATACTAGTCCTAGGAGTCCTGTGCTTTATGTAAAAGGGTTAGGCACAAAAAGAATAGGTACTGATTCTTGACAAACTGTATGTGTGGTATTCAAAATCCAACTAAACATCTGGTTTAATATCTACAAGATAGGCAGTATTTAAAAACTGAATAATTAAAAAATTATCGGCCGGGCGTGGTGGCTCAAGCCTGTAATCCCAGCACTTTGGGAGGCCGAGACGGGCGGATCACGAGGTCAGGAGATCAAGACCATCCTGGCTAACCCAGTGAAACCCTGTCTCTACTAAAAAAACACAAAAAACTAGCTGGGCGAGGTGGCGGGCGCCTGTAGTCCCAGCTACTCGGGAGGCTGAGGCAGGAGAATGGCGTAAACCTGGGAGGGGGAGCTTGCAGGGAGCCAAGATCGCGCCACTGCACTCCAGTCTGGGTGACAGAGCAAGAATCCGTCTCAAAAAAACAAACAAACAAAAAATTATCACCAAGTCTCTTATACTACTCCCTAGATGTAAAATAGAATATTCAACTATGATTATGTCAGCCTGTGATTACTCACGGTGGTGAAGACAATTCTTCTTACCTTAAAAAAGTGGGCTGGTGGGACAGCCAGGAACCGTGGCTCATGCTTGTAATCCCAGCACTTTGGGAGGATGAGGTGGGATGATTGCTTGAGGCCTGGAATTCAAGACCAGCCTGGACAACATAGCATGACCCCATCTATATTTAAAAAAGAAAAAAGGAAGATTTTGCCTCATAATAAAATTTTGTGACTCCTTAAATCACATAATGTGCTTGTTTTATTCTGTCAAGCTCTAGGTGTTACAATAAGTTTAAATTTCCCGTCCGAGAGCGGTGGCTGACGCCTGTAATCCCAGCACTTTGGGACGCCGAGGCGGGTGGATCGCGAGGTCAAGAAATTGAGACCATCCTGACCAACATGGTGAAACCCTGTCTCTATTAAAAATACAAGAATTAGCCAGGGGTCGTGGCACGCGCCTGTATTCCCACCTGCTCAGGAGGCTGAGGCAGGAAAATCGCTTAAACCTGGGAGGCGGAGGTTGCAGTGAGCCAAGATCACGCCACTGCACTCCAGCCTGGCAACAGAGGAAGACTCCGTCTCAAAAACAAATAAATAAATAAAATAAGTTTAAATTTCCCAAAGGTCAGATGGCCCTAGGAATAAAAAGAGAGCGAAGCCAGGCGCAGCAGCACACACCTATAGTCCCAGGTACTGGAGAGGCTGAAGCAGGTGGGTTGCTTGAGCCCAGGAGTTTGAGTCCAACCTGGGCAACATAGTGAGACCAGGCCTCTTACAAAAGACCGCCGGGGCCGGGTGCGGTGGCTCAAGCCTGTAATCCCAGCACTTTGGGAGGCCGAGACGGGCGGACCACGAGGTCAGGAGAGCAAGACCATCCTGCCTAACATGGTGAAACCTCGTCTCTACTAAAAAAATACAAAAAAAAAAAAAAAAACTAGCCGGGCGTGGCGGCGGGCGCCTGTAGTCCCAGCTACTCGGGAGGCTGAGGCGGGAGAATGGCGTAAACCCGGGAGGCGGAGCTTGCAGTGAGCTGAGATCCGGCGACTGCACTCCAGCCTGGGCGACAGAGCAAGACTCCGTCTCAAAAAAAAAAGACAGCCGGGTGTGGTGGCTCATGCCTGTAATCCCAGCACTTTGGGTGGCCAAGGTGGGGAGACCACTTGAGGCCAGGAGTTCGAGACCAGCCTGGCCAATGTGGTGAAACCCTGTCTCTACTAAAAATACAAAAAATTAGCCTGGCGTGGTGGCAGGCGCCTGTCATTCCAGTTACCTGGGAGACTGAGGCAAGAGATCATTTGAACCCAGAAGGCGGAGGTTTCAGTGAGCCAAAATCACACCATTGCACTCCAGCATAGGTAACAAGAGTGAAACTGCATCTCCAAAAAAACACAAATAAACAAAAACAAAAAGGCAAGGGGCAAGAGAGGAGATTTGGGGAGAACGCTGTACAGTCCAGCAAGTCTTTCACATATATGATAATTCACACATTGAAAATCAGAAGTGAGGCCAGGTGCAGCAGCTCATGCCTGTAATCCCAGCTACTCGGGAGGCTGGAGTCAGGGGATCCCTTGAATCCAAGAGTTCGGGGCTGCATTGAACTATGATCACACCACGGTACTCCAGCCTGGGCAACAGAACAAGACTCTCTCTAAAAAAAAAAAAAAAAAAAAAAAAAAAAAAAAAAAAAATTAAGCTAGAGAACAGAAAAGGTTAAGATAGTCATAAAGAAGATAAAATCTATTTATTATTCACTAAGTGAAAGCAGATCATTATAAAGGTCTTCATCCTTATCATCTGCACATTGAATAGACTGAGGAGGAACAAGAGGAGGAGTTGTTCTTGCTCTCTCAGGGATGGCAGAGATGGAAGAAAATTCACCTATGAACAGATCCTTGAAATTCAAACTGGTGTTGTTCAAGGGTCAACTGAATTTGGCTATATGGCCTTTAAAGAGGTAATTAAGGCCAGGAACAATGGTTCCTGTTTGTAATCCCAACATTTTGGGAGGCCAAGGCAGAAGGATCACTTAACGTCAGGAGTTCGAGACCACCCTGGGCAACAAAGTGAGACCCTATCTTTACAAAAAAAATTAAAATTGGCTCATGCCTGTAATCCTAGCACTTTGGGAGGCCAAGGTGGGAGGATTGCTTGAGGCCAGAAATTGGAGAACAGCTTGGGCAACATAGTGAGATCTCATTTCTAAAAAATTAATTAAATTTTTTAAAAAAGAAATAAATTAACTGGGCACAATGGCACATGCTGATATTCCTAGTTACTAGGGAGGCTGAGGTGGGAGAATCGCTTGAGCCAAGGAGTTCCAGGCTACAGTGAGCTATGATCATACCTCTGCACTCCACCCTGGGTGACAGAGGGAGACCCTGTCTCAAGAAAAGCAAAACAAAAGCAGCCGGGCATGGTAGCTCACGCCTGTAATCCCAGCACTTTGAGAGGTCAAGGCGTGTGGATCACATGAGGTCAGGAGTTTGAGACCAGCCTGGCCAACATGGTGAAACCCTGTCTCTTACTAAAAAATGCAAAAACTAGCCAGGCGTGGTGGCAGGCGCCTGCAATCCCAGCTACTCAGGAGGCAGAAGTAGGAGAATCACTTGAACCTGGGAGGCGGAGGTTGCAGTGAGCTGAGATTACACCACTGCACTCCCGCCTAGGTGACAGAGCGAGACTCTGTCTCAAAACAAACAAACAAACAAACAAACAAATAAATAAATAAATAAAGTTAAAGAGATCATAAGGATGGAATCCTAATCCAACAGGACCTATGTCCTTATAAGAAGAGGAAAAGCCTGTGTGCAGTGACTCACACCTGTAATCCCAGCACTTTGAGAGGCCAAGGCGGGTGGATCACTTGAGCTCGTGAGTTCGAGACCAGCCTGGGCAACATGGCGAAACCCTGTCTCTACAAAAAAGTACAAAAATTAGCCGGGCACGGTGGTGCGTGCCTGTAGTCCCAGCTACTAGGGAGGCTGAGGTGGGAGAATGGTTTGAGCCTGGGAGGTGGAGGTTGCAGTGAGCTGAGATAGCACCACTGCACTCCAGCCTGAGCAACAGAATCAGACTTTCTCTCAAAAAGAAAGAAAGAAGGAAAGAAAGAAAGAAAGGAAGGAAGGAAGGAAGGAAGGAAGGAAGGAAGGAAGGAAGGAAGGAAGGAAGAAAGAAAGAAAGAAAGAAAGAAAGAAAGAAAGAAAGAAAGAAAGAAAGAAAGAAAGAAAGAGAGAGGAAGTGACATCCAGAGTGTATGGGGATAGAGGAATGGCCTTGTGCCGTGTGAGGACACAGTGAGAAAATGGCAATCTGCAAGCCAATTAGAGAGGTCTCGGGAGCAACTGAACCTGCTGACACCTTAATCCTGTACTTCCAGCCTTCAGAACTGTCGGAAGTAAATTTATATTCCTTAAGACATCCAGGCTGTAGCTTTGTGTTATGGCAGCCCTAGCCGACTAAGACACTAAGCATGGGTCTTTATTCATCTATTTTCTGTTACCCTGTGAGTTCACTCAATTGGAAAACTTAATTTCTTCATCCTAAAAAAATCTCCTAGAAAAAAATCATTTTCTCACTTCCTTTTTTTTTTTTTAAGTTTAGTTTTTGTATGGTAAAAAACACACAGCAAGTTAAGCACAGTGGCTCACATCTGTAATACCCCAGCACCTTGGGAGGCCAAGATGGGCAGATTGCTTGAGCAACCTAGGCAACATGGCAAAAACCCGTCTCTACAGAAAATGCAAAAAATTAACAGGATGTGGTGGTGCCTGCCTGTAGTCCCAGCTATTCGGGAGACCAGGGTGGGAGGATCACCTGGGTCTAGGAGGTCGAGGCTGCAGGGAACCATGATCACCCCACTGCACTCCAGCCTGGATGACAGAGACCCTGTCTCAAAAGAAAAGGAAAAAAACAAAACAAAAACATGTAACAAAATGTATCATCATAACCATTTCTTTGTTTTTTGTTTTTGTTTTTTTGACAGGGTCTTGCTCTGTCGTCCAGGCTGGAGTGCAGCAGTGCAGTCTTGGCTCACTGAAACTTCCTCCTGCCAGGTTCAAGAAATTCTCCCTGCCTCAGCCTCCCAAGTAGCTGAGATTACAGGCGCCTGCCACCATGTCTGGTTACTTTTTGTATTTTTAGTAGAGGTGGGGTTTCACCATGTTGGCCAGGCTGGTCTCAAACTCATGACCTCAGGTGATCTGCCCACCTCGACCTCCCACAGTGCTGGGATTACAGGTGTGAGCCACTGTGCCCAGCCCACAACCATTTCTAAGTGTACAGTTCAGTAGTGGTAAATATATTTACATTGTTGTACAACCCACATTCAGAACTTTTTCTCTTGCAAAACAGAAACTGCATACTGGTTAAACAACAGCTGCCTTTCTTTCCCTCCCTGAAGCCTGTGGCAAACACCTTTCCGCTTTCTGTTTCTATGAATTTGAGTACTGTAAATACCTCACATAAGTAGAATTATACAGGATTTGTCTTTTTGTGACTGACTGATTTCACTTATCATCGTAGCCTCAAAGTTCATCCATGTTGTAGCTTGTGTCAGAATTTCCTTCCTTCTTTTTTTTAGAGATGGGGCCTCACTCTGACACCCAGGATGGACATCGGCCTCGGGGCCTCAAGCAATTCTCCCACTTCAGCCTCCTGAGTAGCTAGGACAACAGGCATGCACCTCCACACCCCAATAATTTTGCTTTTTTTTTTTTTTAAGAGATCAGATCTCACTATGTTGCCCATCCTGTTCCTTCCTTTTTAAAGCTGAATAATGCTCCATTGCAAGTATGCACCTTCGTTTTTTTTCTTTTGAGACAGAGTCTCCCTCTGTTGTCCAGGCTGGAGTGCAGAGGTGCAATCTCAGCTCACTGCAACCTCCACCTCCCAGGTTCAAGTGAGTCTCCTGCTTCAGCCTCCTTAGTAGCTGAGATTACAGGCACCTGCCATCACGCCTGGCTAATTTATGTGTGTGTGTATATATATATATATACATATTTTTTTTTTTTTTTTTTTTTTTTTTTTTTTTTGTGTTGGGTT
>NW_016815506.1:804590-808458 GCF_001698545.2 Rhinopithecus bieti | reverse complement strand
TTTGTAGAGATGGGTTTCACCATGTTGGCCAGGCTGGACTTGAACTCCCGACCTCAAGTGATCCGCCTACCTCAACCTACCAAAATGCTGGGATTACAGGCATGAATTGCCACGGCCATCCACCACCAAATGGATTTCTTTTTTTTTTTTGAGACAGAGTCTTGCTCTGTCGCCTAGGGTGGAGTGCAGTGGCTCCATCTCAGCTCACTGCAAGCTCCGCCTCCCGGGTTCACACCATTCTCCTGCCTCAGCCTCCGGAGTAGCTGGGACTATAGGCACCCACCACCACACCCGGCTATTTTTTGTATTTTTAGTAGAGATGGGGTTTCACCGTGTTAGCCAGGATGGTCTCGATCTCCTGACCTCGTGATCTGCCCACCTTGGCCTCCCAAAGTGCTGGGATTACAGGCGTGAGCCACCGCGCCCGGCCTCACCAAATGGATTTTTAAAATCCATTCATTCATTGAGAGACATTTGGGTTGCTTCCATTTCTTGACTATTAGGAATAGTGCTGCTATGAACACAGATGTGAAAATATCTTTTTGAAATCCTGCTTTCAATTCTCTGGGAATTCCAGAAGTGGAATTGCTAGCTTGCATGGTAATTCTATTTAAAAAATTTTAAGGGCCGGGCACGGTGGCTCTTGTCTGTAATCCCAGCACATTGGCAGACTGAGGTGGCAGACAGATTACTTGAGGCCAGAAGTTCGAGACCAGGCTAGCCCACATGGTGAAACCCCGTCTTTACTAAAAATACAAAAAATTAGCCAGGCGTGGTGGCGCATGCTTGTAATCCCAGCTACTTGGAAGGCTGAGGCAGGAGAATCCTTGAACCTGGGAGGCAGAGGTTGCAGTGAGCCGAGATCACGCCATTGCACTCCAGCCTGGGTGACAAAAGTGAAACTCTGTGTCAAAAAAAAAAAAAAAAAATTTAAGGACCTGCCATACTGTTTTCCACAGGGCCTGTACCATTTTGCATTCCCAACAACAAAGCACAAGGGGTCCATTTTCTCTACATCATTGACAACACTTGTTATTTTCTGTTTTTAAAAATAATAGCTATCCTGGTGGCTGTGAGATAGTATCTCATTGTAGTTTAATTTGCATTACCCTAATGATTAGAGATGGTGCACATCTTTTCATGTCCTTATTGGCCATCTGTATAGCTTCCTTAGAGAAATGTCTGCTCATGCCCTTTGCCCATTTTGAGTCAGGTCATTTTTGTTTTTTTTTGAGTTTTAGGAGTTCTCTATTTATTCTGGATATAAATCTTTACTAGGTATATAATTGCAAATATTTCCTCCCATTCTGTGGGTTACCTTTTTACTCTGTTGATATTGTCTTTTGATGTACAAAATTTTAAAATTTTCAAGAGGTCCAATTTGTTCATTTTTTTCTTTTGTTGCCTGTGTCTTTGGTGTTATACCCAAGTAATCGTTGCCAGATTCAATATCACAAAGATTTTGCCCTATGTTTTCTTCTAAGAGCATCATACTTTTAGCTCTTATGTTTAGATTTTAGATCTATTTTGAGTTAATATTTGTATGGTGTTAAGTAATGGTTCAACTTCATCTTTTTGCAGGTAGATATCCAGTTTCCCATAGCAACATTTGTTAGAAAGGTTATCTTTTCCCTCATCAAATAGTCTTGGCACCCTTGTCAAAAATCATTTGACCATATATGCAAGAGTTTATTTCTGGGCTCTCTATTCTATTCCATTGGTCTTTATGTCTGCTGCTATACCAATATCACACTGTTTTGATTTATAGTAGCTTTACAGTAAGTTGTGATATCAGGAAGTTGTTCTTTTTCAATATTGTTTTGTCTATTTGGGGTCCCTTGAGATTTTATATGAATTTTAGGATGGGCTTTTCAATTTCTGCAAAAAAACATGATTGAGATTTTCATAGGGATTGCATTGAATCTGTGGATCACTTTGGGTACTGTTGGCATCTTAACAATATTAAGTGTTCTAATCCATGAACATGGAATGCATTTTCATTTATTTATGCCTCGTCTAATTTCTTTCAGCAATATTTTACAGTTTTCATTGTATAAACCTTGGATAAATTAATTCCTAAGTATTTTATTTTTACCTATTGTAAGTGGGATTGTTTTCAAAATTTTATTTTCAAATGGTTCATTGTAAATATGTAGGGATGCAAGTGGTTCCTCTTTGTTGACTTGTAATCCACTAATTTGCTGAATTCCTTTATCAGTTCTAATAGTTTCTTGTGTGAAATCTTTAGGGTTTTCTACATATAAAACCATAAGAAGTAGCCAGGCATGGTGGCGCGCCTGTAGTCCCAGCTACTCAGGACGCTGAGGCAGAAGAACGGCTTGAACCCGGGAAGCGGAGGCTGCAGTGAGCCCAGAAGGAGCCACTGCACTCCAGCCTGGTGACAGAGCGAGACTCCGTCTCAGGAAAAAAATCATAAGAAGAGATAATTGTACTTCTTCCTTTTCAACTTGGATGCCTTTAATTTCCTTTTCTTGCCTAATTGCTCTGGCTAGAACTTCTAGTGCTATGTTGAATGGAACTAGCAAAAGGGGGCATCCTTTTCTTGTTCCTGATATTAGTGGAATAGCCTTCAATCTTTCACCATTGAGTATGATATGATGTTTATTATGAGTTTCTCATACGTGCCTTTTATTATATTGAGGTAGTTTCCTTTTATTCCTAGTTTGTTACATGTTTTCATCATGAAAGGGTGTTGAATTTTGTCAAATGCTTTTTCTGCATCAATTAAGATGATTGTATGATTTTTCTCCTTCATTCTGTTAATGTGGAGAATTATATTGATTGATTTTCATATACTGTGCTGTTTTTACATTCCAGGAATAAATCCCACAGTGTATAATCCTTTTAATATATTGCTAAATTTGACTTGCTGGTATTTGTTGAGGATTTTTGCATCAGTATTCATAAGAGATGTTAGTGTATGTTTTCTTTTTTCCTAGTGTATGCCTGCCTTTGGTATCAGGGTAGTGCTCACCCCTGGAATGAGTTAGGAAGTGTTCCTTCTCTTTGATCTTTTGGCAAAGTTTGAGAAGCATTAGCATTATTCTCCTTCAAATGTTTCGCAGAATTCACCAGTGAAGCCATCCAGTCCAGGGCTTTTCATTTTGGGGAGGTTTTTGATTATTGATGCAATCTCTTTAATTCAAATTTTCTATTACTTCATGATTTAGTCTTGGTAAGATATATGTTTCTAGGAATTTGTTCATTTCATCTAGATTATCCAATTTGTTGGCATGTAATTGTTTAAATACTCATAATTCTTTTAATTTTTGTAAAATGTAATGTTCCCACTTTCATTTTACTTTAATAATTTGAGTCTTTTTATCTTTCTTTTGTTGTTAGTGTAACTAAAGGTTTGTCAATTTTGTTCATCTATTTGAAGAACCAATTTCTGGTTGCACCGATTTTCTCTATTGTTTCTATTATCTGTATTATTATTATTATTTTTTAATTATTATTTTGAGACAGAGTCCCCCTCTGTCGCCCAGGCTGGAGTGCAGTGGTGCGAAGCCTCTGCCTCCCCAGTTCCAGTGATTCTCCTGCCTCAGCCTCCCAAGTAACGGGAGTTACAGGCATCCACCACCATGCTCGGCTAATTTTTTTTTTCTTTTTTTTTCTGAGATGGAGTCTTGCTCTGTCACCCAGGCTGGAGTGCAGTGGCACGATCTCGGCTCACTGCAAGCTCTGCCTCCTGGGTTTATGCCATTCTCCTGCCTCAGCCTCCTGAGTAGCTGGGACTACAGGCGCCCACCACCTCGCCCAGCTAGTTTTTTGTACTTTTTTTAGTAGAGACGGGGTTTCACCGTATTAGCCAGGATGGTCTCTATCTCCTGACCTCGTGATCCAC
>NW_016815506.1:801808-804233 GCF_001698545.2 Rhinopithecus bieti | reverse complement strand
GCCTCCCAATAGTGCTGGGATCACAGGCGTGAGCCACTGCGCCCGGCCTTTTTTTTTTTTTTTTTAGAGACAGAGTCTTACTCTGTTGCCCAGGCTAGAGTGCAGTGGCACGATCTCGGCTCACTGCAACCTCCGCCTCCCAGGTTCAAGCAATTCTCCTGCCTCAGCCTCCCAAGTAGCTGGGATTACAAGCATGCGCCACCACAGCTAATTTTTATATTTTTAGTAGAGACAGGATTTCACCTTGTTGACCAGGCTGGTCTTGAACTCCTGACCTCAGATGATCCACCTGCCTTGGCCTCCCAAAGTGCTGGGATTACAGGCGTGAGCCACCACGCCCAGCCAATTTTTGCTTGTTTTGTTTTTTGAGACAGTCTTGCTCTGTGTCGCCCAGGTTGGAGTGCAGTGGTGTGATGTTGGCTCACTGCAACCTCCACCTCCCAGGTTCAAGCAATTCTCCTGCCTCAGCCTCCTGAGTAGCTGGAACTATAGGCATGTGCTACCACGCCCAGTTAATTTTTTGTATTTTTAGTAGAGACGGGGTTTCACCATGTTAACAGGATGGTCTCAATTTCCTGACCTCGTGATCCACTTGCCTCAGCCTCCCAAAGTGCTGGGATTACAAGCATAAGTGACCTTGCCGGGCCTATTTTTAATTTTGTCACAATTATTTGTGCCTAAAGATATTCTCTGTTTTATTTATCTTTTCTCTAATCTCTATTATTTCCTTCCTTATGATAGTTTTGGGTTTAACTCATTCTTTAATTTTTTTTTTTTTTTTTTTTTTTGAGACGGAGTCTTGCTCTGCCACCCAGGCTGGAGTGCAGTGGCCAGATCTCAGCTCACTGCAAGCTCCGCCTCCCGGGTTTACGCCATTCTCCTGCCTCAGCCTCCCCAGTAGCTGGGACTACAGGCGCCCGCCACCTCGCCCGGCTAGTTTTTTTGTATTTTTTAGTAGAGACGGGGTTTCACCGTGTTAGCCAGGATGGTCTCGATCTCCTGACCTCGTGATCCACCCGTCTTGGCCTCCCAAAGTGCTGGGATTACAGGCTTGAGCCACTGCGCCCGGCCCCTCTTTAATCTTCTTTAGTCTCCTTTAATCTCTTTTAGTAATGTTTTGTAGTTTTCAATGTACAAATTTTACACTTATAGCTGCTATTATAAATGGAATTTTCTTAACTTCATTTTCAAATTGTTCATTGCACATATATAGTGATATCATTGATTTTTGTGTATTGATAGTGTATTCTGCAACTTTGCTGAACCCATTTATTAGTACATGTGTGTGTATGTATGTGTGTGTGTAAGTTTGAGTTTTTTTAATGGCAACATCATGTCACTCACTAATATAGGTTGGTTTACTTCATCCTTTTTAATCGGGAACATTTTATTTCATTGTCTTGCTTAATTACTCTGACTAGAACCTCCAGTACAATGTTGAATAGAAGTAGCAAGAGTGAGCATCTTTGTCTTGTTTCTTCTTTTAGGAATTTTATCTGTTTATTTTAAACACTATTGTAATTGGAATTATTATTATTTTTTTCATTTTATTTTTCTGTAGAGACAGGGTCTCACTATGTTGCCCAAGCTGGTCTCAAATTCCTACCCTCAAGCAATCCTCCCACCTCAGCCTCCCAAAGTCCAGGTATTACAAGCTTGAGCCATGGTGACCAGCTGGAATTGTTTTTCTAAGTTAACTTTCTTTTTTCTTTTTTTATTTTTGAGACAGAGTCTCACTCTGTTACCCATGCTGGAGTGCAGTGGCACGATCTTGGCTTACTACAACCTCCACCTCCCGGGTTCAAGTGATTCTCCTGCCTCACTCAGGCTCCCAAGTAGCTGGGATTACAGGTGCCCACCACCACACTTGGCTACATTTTTTTTCTTTTTTTTTTTTTTGAGACGGAATCTCACTCTGTCACCCAGGCTGGAGTGCAGTGGTACGATCTTGGCTCATTGCAACCTCTGCAGCCCAGGTTCAAGTGATTCTCCTGCCTCCGCCTCCTGAGTAGCTGGGACTACAGGCACATGCCACCATGCCCAGCTAATCTTTGTATTTTTAGTAGAGATGGGGTTTCACCATGTTGGCCAGGCTGGTATTGAACTCTTGATCCACCTGCCTCAGCATCTCAAAGTGCTGGAATTATACGTTTGAGCCACCTCGCCTGGCCAATTTTTTGTATTTTTAGTAGAGACAGGGTTTCACCGTGTTAGCCAGGATGTTCTCAATCTCCTGACCTCATGATCTACCCGCCTTGGCCTCCCAAAGTGCTAGGATTACAGGTGTGAGCCACCACACCCGGCCCTAAGTTAACTTTCAATGTATGTTTTTAGACTACAGAAATAGAATTCATTTATATATTAATTTTTATTACTTTTAATTTTAATTTTTTAATTTTTAATTATTTTATTTATTTATTTATTT
>NW_016815506.1:796136-800104 GCF_001698545.2 Rhinopithecus bieti | reverse complement strand
AAAAAAAAAAAAAAGAGTCTCATATTCTACTGACTGAGCCAGCCAGGACTATGTTGTTTTTAAATAAATATCGTTCCACATCTTCCTTTCTAGTTTTATGCCATTTATTTTTTATTCTTTCTTCATTACACTAGTTAGAACTTCCAGTACAGTGAGGAAAAACGGGTAAGAATGGATATTTCTGCTTTGTGATAGATCTTAGGAGAAAAAGGTTAAATCTTTTACTCCATTTAGTGTTGCTACACAGAAATTATAGAGTCCTAGGAGGCTGGGTGCAGTGGCTCAGCACTCTGGGAGGCCTAGGCAGGAGGATCCCTTGAGCCCAGTAGCTCAAGACCAGCCTGGCCAACATAGTGAGGTCCCTTCTCTACAAGAAAATTTTAAAAATTAGCCAGGTGTGGTGGCACGCACCTGAAGTCCCAGATACATAGGAGGCTGAGGTGGGAAGCTTGCTTGAGCCCGGGAGTTCAAGGCTGCAGTGAGCTGTGATTGTGCCAACTGCACTCCAGCCTGGTATACGTATATGTGTGTGTGTATGTATATTTTATCCATGTAGTTATATGTATATGTATATACATTGTCTTAGGGATTGCCCAGAGGTTTGGGGTCTAGTAATTTCAGACAGAGTTGAACTCCTTTCCACCTAGTTCTTGCTGTTTCTAACTTGGCACTGTGTCTCTGGAGACTTACTCATCTGCTTCTGTCTTTGCTTTTAGTTGTCAGGGGCCACTCCTGGGAACTGAAAGAACTGAAAAAAAATAGAGGGAGGAACCCTGGACCCTGCCATTGGCCTATTCCCTTTGGCCATGTGCCTGAGGTGAGTGACATCAGAGGAAACTTTAGGCCATAATGATATGTGGGAATTGGTACCATTTTCAGGATTTTGTCTGATTTGTCAATCTGTCCAGTTTCCCTGGACTTCCATCCAGTATATTCTCTTTCAGGTGAAGTCTTGCTCTGTCACTCAGTCTGGATTGGTGCAGTGGTATAATCATGGCTCACTGCAGCCTTGACCTCCCCAGGTTCAGGTGATCCTCCCACCTCAGCCTCCCCAGTAGCTGGGACTACAGGTGCACGCCACCACTCCTGGCTAATTTTTATATTTTTTGTAGAGACAGGGCTTTCATCATGTTGCCTAGGCTGGTCTCAAACTTCTGGGCTCAAGCCATCTGCCTGCCTTGGCTTCCCAACCAGTACATTATTTTAATAAGAAAAATGGTGACCAGGCACTGTGGCTCAAGCCTGTAATCTCAGCACTTTGGGAGGCTGAGGTGGGCAGATCACCTTAGGTTAGGGGTTCAAGATCAGCCTGGCCAACATGGAGAAACCCCGTTTCTACTAAAAATACAAAATTAGCCGGGCATGGTGGCGCATGCCTGTAATCTCAGCTACTCGGGAGGCTGAGGCAGGAGAATCGCTTGAACCTGGGAGGTGGAGTTTGCAGTGAACCGAGATCGTGCCATTGCACTCCAGCCTGGTCAACAAGAACGAAACTCCATCTTAGAAAAAAAAAAAAAGAAAGAAGAAAAAGAAAAATGGTTTAGGGATCATCCCAGAGATCACTAGCTATTCCTTTATCCTTTCTCCCCTCAAGAAGATACAGAGGACCTTTTCCTCAACTCATATATAGGTTTAGGGTAAAACCTTAAGATAAAAAGGATATGTCACTGGGTGCCGTGGCTCACGCCTATAATCCCAACACTTTGGGAGGCCGAGGCAGGCTGATCATTTGAGGTCAGGAGTTTAAGACCAGCCTGACTGACATGGTGAAACCCCATCTCCACTAAAAACACAAAAAAATTAGCTGGGCGTGGTGGCACACACCTGTAGTCCCAGCTACTCGGGAGGCTGAGGCAGGAGAATCTCTTAAACCTGGGAAGCGGAGGTTGCAGTGGGCCAAGATTGCACCATTGCACTCCAGCCTGAGCAACAGAGTGAGACTGTCTCCAGAAAACAAAACAAAACAAAATAAAAATTAGCCAGACGTGGTGGTGCATGCCTGTAATCCCAACTACTAGGGAGACTGAGACACAAGAATCGCTTGAACCCGGAGTGTGGAGGTTGCAGTGAGCTGTGATCGTGCCACTGCACTCTAGCCTGGGCAACAGAGTGAGATTGTGTCTCCAAAAAAAAAAAAAAAGGAAAAGATAAAGAAGAGACAAAAATATATGGGACAGGACTACAGGGCCTAAAAGGGAAAAGGTCAATTTGTCAGTATGGGTCAAAGGTGAGAAGGACAAAGTCTAGGCTGGGAAGAGATGCATAAATATTTGCAAATGTTTTGTCCTTCACTGTTTTGGAAGACATCAACTTTCTGGTTTCCTTGTGATTCTGGGAAAGGGCAGGATTAAAAACAGCAACAACAACAATAACAATAAAAGTAATTCAGGTCATGAAGATACCAAAGCAAATGAGATGTTTGGACTGTTTTTTTCCTCTGGCTTATTTCTCCTCAAAATAGGAGGATCACCCACATCCTTTAAGAGTGAAGATGAGGTGTGTTCAGGGCAATTGAAGTTTCCAAGAGCTAAGACACTTTCTAGCTCTGACCAGTCTTGGTGTCTCTTTGTCCCGAGCCTTTCTCCACTTCCCAACGTGAGTACTGCTTCCTTCCAGCAGGGCTGCTCTGATGTCCCCGCCATGGTCCAGGCTGTGCTGCTCCTTTGCTGTGTCCTGCTGTCCCTGGTGTCTGCCTTTCCAAGAAATACCCAGAATGAGACCCTGAGCCTCCAGCCATCTTTCACAGAGACTGGGCACCCATCAAACATGCTCTCCATTTTTTGGAGAACACGGAGAGCCAGATTCCTCTCCCAGATCCCAGGACCTGCCAGGATCTCTTACACACAGCCCCCTTCCTAGCCCCTCTGTCTGAGTACCTGTCCAACTTAGCTCTGAGGATGGCCCTGGAGGAGGTGGGCTGCCCAACTGAGGCCCATGTTCTGCAGCTTCAGATGGCAGGAAAGGATACCACTGAAACCCTCATCCATGACAGTCAAAAACTTCAATGGGGAGGAAGGCAATACCAACATAATTGTGAAGAATCTAGTGGTCCCTTCAGGAAGTGCGAATAAACCCAGCACTCAGCAGCCCATCCTGGGAACTGTATGGATGGTGGCAAATACACCCACTGGGGTGGCTGGCCTACCAGTTAGTTCAGATGATGATTGAATTTGCTGAGAAACCATCTCCCATGATGCTTGGTGTCACAGCTCAAAGCTTTTGGTGTCAACATCACCGAGAACTGCAGATATGAGTGTTGGGGGCATATTGAAGAATTAGGCAAAAAGTTGAGCTCTCAAGTTAAGATCATTTAAATGTCCATGGACAGTGACAATCTAATCTATCAAATGTTCCACAGCTATTCTGAAGTGCTTTGTGAGGAAAATGATCCAGGAATTGATCCTGGCTCACTTCAGCTATTCAAAATGCCACATAGGTAACGAGTCTCCTTTCCCAGGACTGTATTCAAGGATGGGACACAATAAGTAGTTAGAAATGTTGGAGACCACTTCGGACAGATGAATGCTCTTTATTTCATCCCTTCGCTTAAACACACATGTGACCAGTGTTAGCCTTGCCCTTCTCCACTTAGTAGGTGCCAACCCCTATTTTTTTTTTTTTTAAGATGGAGTCTCACTCTGTAGCCCAGGCTGGCATGCAATAGTGCGATCTTGGCTCACTGCAACCTCCACCTCCTGGGTTCAAGCGATTCTCCTGCCTCAGCCTCCCAAGTAGCTAGGACTACAGGCACCCACCACCACACCCAGGTAGTTTTTTTTTTTTTCTTTTTTGGTATTTTAGTAGAGACAGGCTTTCACCATATTGGCCAGACTGGTCTTGAACTCCTGACCTTGTGATCCGCCCACCTGGGCCTCCCAAAGTGCTGGGATTACAGGCGTGAGACATCACGCCCAGTCGCTAATTTAATTTTTAAAATGAAGAGAAGGCCGGGCGCGGTGGCTCAAGCC
>NW_016815506.1:770508-795947 GCF_001698545.2 Rhinopithecus bieti | reverse complement strand
TTTTCTTTTTTGGTATTTTTAGTAGAGACAGGCTTTCACCATATTGGCCAGACTGGTCTTGAACTCCTGACCTTGTGATCCGCCCACCTGGGCCTCCCAAAGTGCTGGGATTACAGGCGTGAGACATCACGCCCAGTCGCTAATTTAATTTTTAAAATGAAGAGAAGGCCGGGCGCGGTGGCTCAAGCCTGTAATCCCAGCACTTTGGGAGGCCGAGACAGGCAGATCGCGAGGTCAGGAGATCGAGACCATCCTGGCTAACACTGTGAAACCCCGTCTCTACTAAAAAATACAAAAAACTAGCCGGGCCAGGTGGTGGGCACCTGTGGTCCCAGCTGCTGGGGAGGCTGAGGCAGGAGAATGGCATAAACCCGGGAGGCGGAGCTTGCAGTGAGCTGAGATCCGGCCACTACACTCCAGCCTGGGCGACAGAGAGGGACTCCGTCTCAAAAAAAAAAAAATGAAGAGAAATGAAAATATCACAAACATCTCATCTTTCCTAATTCTGAATTTCCCTGGCTCCTATCATGAGCTTACTGTATGTGGCAGGGACATACAGGAAATGCCAAAGAACAGGACTGTAGGTATAGATGTTGAGTGTGTGACAAGGGCACAAGGTTTGAGCAGCCAGTATAAATGGGCAAATATTTGCAGAGATTACATCCTTCACTGATCATAGGGGAAAGCAAATATCTCCTTTCCTCACGGGACAGAGAACTAGGCAGAACAGGATCGGGGAGCAACCAAACCTCACTTCTCAATGACTGGACTGTGTGGTAATTTGGGGTGCCTATATATGGGTGGAAATAAAACAGAAGTCCCTGGTGACCTGTAAATGAGGGAAACCAAGTGGGAGCAATTGGGGTGCATTTCCTATTTCCTAGGACTTTACCTAAAAAGAACAGAAGCTTGGGGCCAGGTGCGGTGGCTCACACCTGGAAGCCTATCACTTTGGGAGGCAGAGGTGGGAGGATCACTTGAGCCCAAAGTTCAGAATCAGGCTGGGCAAGATGGCAAAACCACATCTTTACAAAAATTTTAAAAATTAGCTGGGCATGGTGTCATGCACCTGTAGTCCCAGCTGCTTGGGAGGCTGAGGCAGGAGGATCCCTTGAGCCCAGGGGTTCAAGGCAGCAGTGATTTGTGATCCCATCACTGCACTCTAGTCTGGGCAACAGAGCAAGACCCTGTCTCTAAAAAGAAAGTACAAAAGCTTGTAGGTAGGTGATGTATGAGGTGTCCCCCTAACTGAGCTGTGGGCCCACCATAGCCCTTAGGGAAATGGTTTGTATGTTTCGGATTTCTCCCCTTTCTAGGGTACTCTGCTCCAGACATGTGTGACCTCAGACTCATCATGATACCAGTTGAGCTGCTACTTTGCTACCTCCTGCTACACCCTGTGGATGCCACTTCATATGGAAAGCAGACAAATGTCTTGATGCACCTTCCCTTGTCCTTGGAATCCCAGACACCCTCCTCAGACCCCTTGCCCTGCCAATTTCTGCACCCAAAGTCACTGCCTGGTTTCAGCCACATGGCCCCTCTACCTAAGTTCTTGGTAAGCCTGGCTCTAAGGAATGCCCTGGAGGAAGCTGGTTGCCAGGCTGATGTTTGGGCTCTACAGCTACAGCTCTACCGCCAGGGTGGTGTGAATGCTACACAGGTCCTCATTCAGCATCTTCGAGGGCTCCAGACAGGCAGAAGCACAGAGAGAAACGTGTCAGTGGAAGCCCTGGCCTCTGCTCTGCAGCTGTTAGCCAGGGAGCAGCAAAGCACAGGAAGGGCCCGGCGCTCCCTCCCCACAGAGGACTGTGAGAATGAGAAGGAGCAAGGTGTGCACAATGTCATCCAGCTGCTGCCAGGAGTGGGAACCTTCTACAACCTGGGCACAGCTTTGTATTATGCTACTCAAAACTGCCTGGGCAAGGCCAGGGAACGAGGCCGAGATGGGGCCATAGATCTGGGATATGACCTTCTGATGACCATGGCCGGGATGTCAGGGGGACCTATGGGTCTAGCGATCAGTGCTGCACTTAAACCTGCATTAAGGTCTGGGGTTCAGCAGTTGATCCAGTATTACCAAGATCAGAAAGACGCAAACATCTCTCAGCCAGAGACCACCGAGGAGGGTTTGAGGGCCATCTCAGATGTGAGTGACTTGGAAGAAACAACTACCCTGGCTTCTTTCATATCAGAAGTAGTAAGTTCAGCTCCCTACTGGGGGTGGGCCATAATCAAGAGCTATGACTTAGATCCTGGGGCTGGGAGTCTTGGGATATAAAAGAAGGTGGTAACCACAGAACTAATAAATCTAATATGCTGACAAGCTGTATACACGTCTTCAAAATTTTAAACTCTGATTTATCCAGGAGGAAGGCTGTACAGTAAAACGTAGGAACGTAAATGTTTGGGGGTTGAAGTCAGAGGGTTTGGTTTTGAATCTAGGCTCCACTTGTTAGAGCCTCAGTGATCACTGACTGGTAACTTCTTTCTTGAACTAAGATCAGTTTTTAAATTTCTAAAGGAGAGAATGATTTTAACTTCAACGAGTTGCCCTGTAAATTTAAAATGATACAATTAATCTAAAGTGCTTATCACAGTACTCTCAATAAATAGCTATTAGCCAGGTGCGGTGGCTCATGCCTGTAATCCCAGCACTGTGGGAGGCCGAGGCAGGAGGATCACCTGAGGTCAGGGGTTCAAGACCAGCCTGGGCAACATGGCGAAACTCCGTCTCTACAATAAACACAAAAAATTATCCTGGCGGAGTTATGCACGCTTGTAGTCCCAGCTACCTGGGAGGCTGAGGCGGGAGAATCACCTGAGCCCGGCTGGTCGAGGCTGCAGTGAGCCGAGGTCGTGCCACTGCACTCCAGCTTGGGTGACAGAGCGAGACCACGTCTCAAAAAAAAAATATATATATATATTGTTTTCATTACCTCAGCCCTCCTCTTCCTATCCCAAGGCGTGGAAATTCCGGTCCCACCCCTTCCCATGGAGCCCTTGGCGTCTACAGGCTCCTCAAGCTAGTTTCGGTTTCGTGGCTCACGCGCGGGTTCTCGAAAATCAGCTGTTTCAGTCTTTGGCCAGTCCACTAATTGGACTCCTCCCCTCGTAGAAAGTGCCTATTTGAACTTCTCCACCAATCGCTGGAGCTGCAGGAGTGGTTTCGGCTCAGCTTGTCCCGCCCTGCGGGGGGGCGGAGTTGCGGCGACGCCAGTGAGCTCGCAGTCTGGGCAGGGCTTGACTGAGTGGCAGCCAGTGTCCGGGTGGCGACTGGGAATGGGGCCGCACCGGACTTCCGCTGCCAACTACAAGGGGGCGGGTCCGAGGGTGTAGGCCGAAGTTGTCGGCGGGGCCTGAGGCTCTAGTACCCGAGCTCCTTCTAGGGACGGGAAGTCGCGACCAGAGCCAGTGGAGGGCGCGGGGACTGCAATCCTAATCAGGTACGGGGTGTAAGAGGGTGTGCTGGGGTAGGGGTGGGGGGTGAGAGTGAGAGTTCCTCCCAGGGAAGGGCGACTGGCCCCAGGAGTTACGCCCTGGAGGGGGCAGCTTCTGTCCCCAGGTTGAAAGAGGAGCTGTCTGTCGCCTGCTCGGTCCTCGATCTTCTCCTGTCCAGCCTATCTCCCCAACCCTAATGCCCCTCCCCCAAAACTGCCCTGCAGTTTCCGAGACCCGGAATCTGGCATTGTTGGTTCGGTATCTGACGTTACTCTGCTCTGCATTATTTTTTATCTTCACCTAAAACGATGTTCAAAGATAGATGAATCTAAAACAAAGATAGATAAATCTATCGTCTTTGTTTGTTTTGTTAAAAGTATAAGCTACGGAAAGATGAAACGATTGCCTAAGGTCACACACAAAATTCAGTTCATTTCAGAAAAGCTTCTTGAGTGCAAAATATGTGCTTAAGTGTGAGAGATAATGAGAAAAAATTGTTTTAGCTCTTAACCTCAGTGTTTGCAATCCATTCGGGGAGACCAGGTTTTTTGTTTTGTTTTCATATTTGAATCTTTGCTGACTTGCTCCTTTAATATCAGACACTTAAATCCTCAAGAATTGGGACCTTATTATTATTATTATTATTATTATTTTAGAGATGGAATCTCAGTATGTTGCCCAGGCTTGGTTTCAAACTCCTGAGCTCAAGCCATCCTCCCGTCTTGTGGGCCTCACAAAGTGCTGGGATTATAGGCATGAGCCACCATGCCTGGCCACCTAATCATTTTTTTAACTTTTTTTTTTTGTATCATAAAAGCAATACAGACACATAGTTTTAAAAATCAAGCACTACTAAAAGGGTTAAAATGAAAATAGCCCCTGCCCAATCCCTCCCTTCCCTTGTTCCTGCTGGAGGTAGAAAGGCAGCTGATGTTTTTCATGTTAGTAGAAGACTCTACCACCCCAAGCATTTCTTTTTATTTTGTAATAAAATCATGTGACCTTTTTAGACCACTAATGTGCATGAATTCTGTTCTGTTAGGCTCAGGCTGCAACAAGCTTAAGTTTCAGTTTCCTAAATAGACACCAGATGGCAGCGAGCAGGGAACAGTGGGGAGAAAGATGCAAGGCACAACCTGCTTGGTGACAGGCAAAAACCAATTCATTGTTGTTGTTTTGATTCAGAGACTGCACTCTGTCTCCCAGGCTGGAGTGCAGTGATGTGATCTCCACTTACTGCAACCCCTGCCTCCTGGGTACAGGCCATTCTCCTGCCTCAGCCTTTTGAGTAGCTGGGATTACAGGTGCCCACCAACACGCCTGGCTAATTTTTTTGTATTTTTAGTAGAGATAGGGTTTCACATTGGCCAGGCTGGTCTTGAACTCCTGACCTCAAGTGATCCTCCCGCCTCTTCCAAAGTGCTGGAATTACAGGCATGAGCCACTGTGCCCTGCCAAAAAAAAAAAAAAAAAATTTAAGTGCAGTTTCAGGATCTCACAAAGTTGATAACTTATAATCATATTCAAGATTCACAGGTCATAAACGTTTCATATTCTTAGGGACTGAGCAACCCGTTGCATAGCATTTAGATGTCTTCTAGAATGGAGCTCCTCCTTCCTATATGGAGGGCAGTTTATAGGGTGTACTTACCTAACCTCCAAAAAGATTTAGCTCCTAAAAAAGCTTCAGGTGGCCAGGCACAGTGGCTCACACCTCTAATCCCCGCACTTTGGGAGGCCAAGGTGGGCAGATCACCTGAGGTCAGAAGTTCCAGACCAGCCTGGACGACATGGTGAAACCCCATCTCTACTAAAAATACAAAAATTAGCAGGGCATGGTGGTGGGCGACTGTAATCCCAGCTAGTCAGGAGGCTGAGCCAGGAGAATCCCTTCAACTCAGGAGGCAGAGTTTGCAGTGAGCCGAGATCATGTCACTGCACTCCAGCCTGGGTGACAGAGTAAGACTCTATCTCAAAAAAAAAAAAAAAAAGCTTCAGGGCCAGCAGGGATCATGCTGTAATAAATACTTAACATCAACACTGATCTTTAAATGCTTATATTTGTTTAGCATAAACAACAAACATATAAATGCAAAATAAATGAATTAAGGAGATAGATGAAATAAGAAGATAGTGGAAACAGTTTGTTAAAGCTGGATGGTGATCCTTGTACTAGTCACTCTGCTTTAGTGTGTGTTTGAAAATTACCATTAGGCTGGTTATGGTGGAACATGCCTGTAATCCCAGCATTTTGGAAGGCTGAGGCAGGCAGATCACTTGAGCTCAGGAGTTTGAGATCTGCCTGGGCAACATGGCTAAATTCCATCTCTACAAAAAATTAGCTGGCGTGATAGCACACCCCTGTAGTCCCAGCTCCTTGAGGGGCTGAGGCAGAGAATCGCTTGAACCTGAGAGATCAAAACTGCAGTGAGCCAAGATCATGCCACTGCACTCCAGCCTGGGTGACCAAGTGAGACCCTGTCTTTAAAAAGAAAAGAAAAGAAAAGAAAATTCCCATTAAAGCACAAAGGCCCACTTACTGAAGCTATTAAAATACAGGTTGGGGCCGGCTGGGCGCGGTGGCTCACGCCTCTAATCCCAGCACTTTGGAAGGCCAAGGTGGGCAGATCACGAGGTCTGGAGATCAAGACCATCCTGGCTAACACGGTGAAACCCTGTGTCTACTAAAAATACAACAAAAATTAGCCAGGCATGGTGGCGGGCGCATGTAGTCCCAGCTATTCGGGAGGCTGAGGCAGGAGAATGGCATGAACCCGGGAGGCGGAGCTTGCAGTGAGCCAAGATCACGCCACTGCACTCCAGCCTGGGCGACAGAGCGAGACTGCATCTCAAAAAATAAATAAATAAATATAGGTTGGGGCCACAGTGGCTCATGCCTGTAGTCCTAGCACTTTGAGAGTCCGAGGTGATTGGATCACCTGAGGTCAGGAGTTTGAGACCAGCCTGGCCAACATGACAAAACCCCATCTCTACTAAAAAAAATACAAAAATTGGCCGGGCGTGGTGGTGGGCGCCTGTAATCGCAGCTACTCAGGAAGCTGAGGCAGAAGAATCGCTTGAACCAGGGGGATGGAGGTTGCAGTGAGCCAAGATCATGCCACTTCATTCCGGCCTGGGCAACAGAGTAAGACTCCATCTAAAAAAAAAAAAATATATATATATATATACACACACACACACACACACACACACACACACACACACACACACACAGATTAGGCATTTCTAATCTGAAAAATTGGGCTCCACAGTGTTCCAGTGAGCATTTCCTTTGAGCATCATGTGGGTGCTCAAAAAGTTAGATTTTGGACCATTTCAGATTTCAGAGTTTTGGATTAGGGATGCTCAACTGGTAAGTAATGCAGATATTCCAAAATCTGGACAAACCTGAAATCCAAAATGCTTGAAATAGCAGATACTTAACCAGTAGCACTCCCTGGAAGAATATGCACCAAACTGATAGCAGTGGTTACTTCTGGAGAGGAGGGGAAAGAACCAAGATTAGGAGTAGGGTCAACATAGACTTTAATGTTTTCTATATTTTTATTACTTGTATAATTTAAACATTTTAAATTAGTAATAATGAACAATCATGAAACTATGGATGATTTAGTCCAGCAAAATATCCAGTTGGGAACCCTCATTCTTCTGATGCAGAGCCCAAATGGCGCAGTGGGAAATGCTGCAGAATCTTGACAGCCCCTTTCAGGACCAGCTGCACCAGCTTTATTCACGCAGTCTCCTGCCTGTGGACATTCGACAGTACTTGGCTGTCTGGATTGAAGACCAGAACTGGTGAGGCCTTCAGGAAGTTGGGGGAATGAGAAAGGTGGTGCCTTACTTCTGGGCCCCTACGATCCTGGAATCATTAATGGCAGAAGGGGGTTGGAAAGCCTCAGGACTACAGTAAGACTGCAGAGACACTAATCCTTCTTATTCCTGGTGCCCAGGCAGGAAGCTGTACTCGGGAATGATGATTCCAAGGCTACCATGCTATTCTTCCACTTCTTGGATCAGCTGAACTATGAGTGTGGCCGTTGCAGCCAGGACCCAGAGTCCTTGTTGCTGCAGCACAATTTGCGGAAATTCTGCCGGGACATTCAGGTACTTGGAAGGGTTGAGAGCAATGAGGTAGCACTAGGAGCTGAGTATAGAGGAGTAGGATTTGGAGAATGGAATAGTACCTGGAGGTGCAAAGGGAGACAGGGACAAATCTGGGGAAAGAAGGACAGAGTCTGGACTTGGGGAATCACTAGCAGAGAGGAGGGCTGCATATACATGACACTGTTGGGGGGATGCTATGGTGAAAAGAAAAAAGGCTAGGAACCCCAAAGGAGGAGGAAATACTGTGGACATTGGTGGGGAAGGTCTAGGATGATAGGTCATTGAGAGTGGTTGAATTGGATCAATACTTTCTGTTTTCCTATTCTAGGCCTTTTCCCAGGGCCCTACCCAATTGGCTGAGATGATCTTTAACCTCCTTCTGGAAGAAAAAAGAATTTTGATCCAGGCTCAGAGGGCTCAACCGGTGAGGACAATTCAGTGGTATTGTTAGAAACTCCTGAAATGGAGACGAACCATGGAAAGCACTCAGGGAGTTGTCTCAGAACAGCATCCCCCCTACATCCTGTGGTATGATTTCAGGCCTGAACTTAAGGCATGAAAGGCCAAAGTTAAAACATGCTCAGAGCCTCTTTTTTCAGGAGCAAGGAGAGCCAGCTCTCGTAACACCTGTGGAGAGCCAGCAACATGAGATTGAATCCCGAATCCTGGATTTAAGGGCTATGATGGAGGTTAGTAGATGTGGTAGGAGTTAGGGTGGGCAGCGTTCAGTCTAATACCTCCCTGAAAAGCAGCCTCATTGGAGTCCTCTCCCCTCTGCAGAAGCTGGTAAAATCCATCAGCCAACTGAAAGACCAGCAGGATGTCTTCTCCTTCCGATACAAGATCCGGGCCAAAGGTAGGAAGCACATTGAGGGGCTGGAGAAAGATAAGTGCCTGCTAAGAAGCCAGAGCTGGAAGTGAACAGGAGAAAGCTCCAATGAGCAGTAGTCACTGTCAGACACACCCCACTGACTGCAGTCCTGCTGCCATGCAAAGCTGGAAGTGCCAGGGTGTTTTGTGGAGGTTGAGCTGGAGGTGTAGCTGGGAGACAGTAAATGTTGAGGAAATGCATGGAAAACCAACAGTGTTTTATTTGAGGGGGTGTCTGGTCCAAGCATGACCATTCAGAATTTGCCTGAGGGTCCCATAGGTGCCTGTGCTTTGGTTTCCCTTTCTTCCTCCACAAAATTCCTCCTTCCTGAATCCAACTGAGACCCCAGTCAGGAAGGAGAGGAAAGAAGCCCTGGACTGACTCCTGTTCCCACCATCCAGGGAAGACACCTTCTCTGGACTCCCATCAGACCAAAGAGCAACAGATTCTGCAGGAAACTCTCAATGAACTGGACAAAAGGAGAAAGGTGGGAGGCAGAGGACAGAACGTGTGGGCAACAGGGACCTGGAAAAATGAGGGATGTGGGGACCCTGGTCCTCTAGCACTGGCTTCTTTGTTTCTTCATCCCCGGTTGGGTAGTGGAGGGTGAAAGAGAGAGATGCTCAGCCGGGCGCGGTGGCTCAAGCCTGTAATCCCAGCACTTTGGGAGGCCGAGACGGGCGGATCACGAGGTCAGGAGATCAAGACCATCCTGGCTAACACAGTGAAACCCCGTCTCTACTAAAAAATACAAAAGTAGCCGGGCGAGGTGGCGGGCGCCTGTAGTCCCAGCTACACGGGAGGCTGAGGCAGGAGAATGGCATGAACCCGGGAGGCGGAGCTTGCAGTGAGCTGAGATCCGGCCACTGCACTCCAGCCTGGGCGACAGAGCAAGACTCCGTCTCAAAAAAAAAAAAAAAAAAGAGAGAGAGAGATGCTTAATACTCACATTATCTCTTTCCTAGGAGGTACTGGATGCCTCCAAAGCACTGCTAGGCCGATTAACTACCCTAATCGAGCTACTACTGCCAAAGTTGGAAGAGTGGAAAGCCCAGCAGCAAAAAGCCTGCATTAGAGCTCCCATTGACCACGGGTTGGAACAGCTGGAGAAATGGTGAGAGGTACCACCCCAACCCTTGTCCTCGCCACGCACTGTGATTTGTAAGTTGCAGTGCCCTGCATATAGCAAGATATACTGTTCTCTATTAGTCTCTGCACCCCAGAATGAGCCCTGCTCCCTGCTGACTGCAGCTCTATTCTACTCCTCATCCTCACCACCCAGGGAGCCCAGAGCCCAGTCTCCTTTAGGGAAAGGAATGAATTAACCCACAATCTGATTTTTCCTTCCTTTTTAATCACCCAGAAATATATATATATATATGTATATATATATATATTTTACTGCAATGAATACAATGACAAGAAAGGAAGGAAAGAAGGAGGAAGAGAAAATTACCTGTTATCTAACTTATTAAACAAAAATGGAATCATATTGTTCATACTATTTTGAAACCTATGACTTTTTTTAAACTTAACAATATTTTTTATATATATGTGTGTGTGTATATATATATAGTTTTTTTTTTGAGATGGAGTCTCACTCTGTCGCCCAGGCTGGAGTGCAGTGGTGCGATCTCGGCTCACTACAAGCTCCGCCTCCTGAGTTCACGGCATTCTCCTGCCTCAGCCTCCCGAGTAGCTGATACTACAGGCGCTCGCCACCACGCCGGGCTAATTTTTTGTATTTTTAGTAGAGACAGAGTTTCACCGTGTTAGCCAGGATTGTCTCGATCTCCTGACCTCGTGATCCGCCCACCTCGGCCTCCCAAAGTGCTGGGATTACAGGCGTGAGCCACTGTGCCTGGCTTTAAAAATGTATTATAATTTAGACTTTTAAAAATATACCAGGCCAGTCATGGTGGCTCATGCCTGTTATCCTAGCGCTTTGGAAGGCTGAGGCAGGAGAATCACTTCAGGCTTGGGGTTTGAGATCAGCCCGGGAAACATAACAAGACCCCATCTCTACAAAAAAAAAGAATTTTTTTTTTTAATTAGGCATGTCCAGACGCAGTGGCTCACACATGTAATCCCAGCACTGGGGGAGGCCAAGGTGGGCAGATCCCTTGAGGTGAGGAGTTCAAGACCAGCCTGGCCAATGTGGTGAAACCCCATCTCTACTAAAAATACAAAAATTTGCTGGGTGTGGTGGCGCATGCCTATATTCTCAGCTACTCGGGAGGCTAAGGCAGGAAAATCGCTTGAACTCGGGAGGCAGAGGTTGCAGTGAGCCGCAATCGCACCACTGCACTCCAGCCTGGGTGACAGAGCGAGACTCCGTCTCAAAAAAAAAAAAAGAGATTAGGCATGGTGGCACACGCCTGTAGTCTCCAGCTACTCAGGAGGCTGAGGTGGGAAGACCGCTTGAGCCCAGGTGTTCGAGGCTGCAGTGAGCCATGATGATACCACTGCAGTCCAGCCTGGACAACAGAATGAGACCCTGTCTCTAAAAGTATATATGTACACATACCATAATACCCAGCTACTGAGGAGGCTGAGGCAGAAAGAGTGCTTGAGTCCAGGAGTTTGAGGTCAGCCTGACCAATATAGCAAGACCCTCACCTCTTTAAAAAAAAAAAAAGTAGATAAAAAAATACCACAATTGCTCAGGTAGATTGAAAAACAGGCATATAGTACTTATGGTACAGGACCAGCATGCATGCATGCATTTGTTGATTGATTGATTGACTGACTGAGACAGGGTCTGTCTCCATCTCCCAGGCCAGAGTGCTTGGCCTTAAGTGATCTGCCCACCTTTGCCTCCCAAAGTGCTGAGATTACAGGTGTGAGCCACCATGTCAGCTGGGGAGGCTTTTTAAAAGATAGTTCCAAGTGTTACAGCTCTTTTAGAATTTGTCTAGCAGGCTTTCGAGTTTTGCCAGAAACCACCTCTACCCCACCCCTACCCCACCAAAAAAAAAAAGATAGTTGCAAATGTTTCCCAGAATAGTTGTCCCGATCGAATCTGTTTTCTCATGTGTGGTGTATGGTTGTTTTGCTGTCACCACATTGCTGATTATTATCATTTTTAATTATAGAAACAGTAAAGTACAGTAGTTAAAAATGTGAGTTGGGGCTGGGTGCAGTGGCTCACGCCTGTAATCCCAGCACTTTGGGAGGCTGAGGCGGGTGGATCACCTGAGGTCAGGAGTTAGAGACCAGCCTGGCCAACGTGGCAAAACCTCGTCTCTACTAAAAAATATATATATATAAATTAGCTGGGCGTGGTGGTACACGCCTGTAATCCCAGCTACTCAGGAGGCCGAGGCAGGAGAATCTCTTGAATCCAGGAGGTGGAGGTTGCAGTGAGCCAAGATCACGCCATTGCACTCCAGCCTGGGTGACAAGAGTGAGACTCTGTCTCAAAAAAAAAAAAGTGTGAGTTGTACAATGGGACTGCCTGGGATCACATACAAGCTTCATCCCTTACTAGTTGTATGACCTTGAGCAAGTCACTTAACCTTTCTGTGCCTCAGTTTTATCATCTGTAATGTGGGGATAATAATAGTACCTGCCTCAGAGGTTGTTTTGAGGATTGAATGCGTTAATATGTGGAAAGGGCTTAATCTAAGTTGTACATAGCATATGAAAGCTGTTATGTTAAATCTGTTAGCAGTTTTGTATGTGAAAATAGCTTCGATTTTCATTTCTTAGATTATGAATCGTGTTGAATAATCCTTTATATGCTTCCTGGATTCTTCTCCCCCCACCCCCAAGTCAGTTTCTGACTCTTCACATATTTATGGAGAGGTCTTGGAACCTGGATGGGGGAATCCAGGAAACTCATGGATTCCTTCTTCCTGAATTTTATCACCCAGGTTCACAGCTGGAGCAAAGCTGTTGTTTCACCTGAGGCAGCTGCTGAAGGAGCTGAAGGGACTGAGTTGCCTGGTTAGCTATCAGGATGACCCTCTGACCAAAGGGGTGGACCTACGCAACGCCCAGGTCACAGAGTTGCTACAGCGTCTGCTCCACAGGTCTAGAGGCCAGGCAGGAACGCTGGGGGAAAGAAGGAACAAGGAAAGCCATTCTTACAGATACTGAGCTATATATTCTTTCCACACCTCTCTCTCCTCAGAGCCTTTGTGGTAGAAACCCAGCCCTGCATGCCCCAAACTCCCCATCGACCCCTCATCCTCAAGACTGGGAGCAAGTTCACCGTCCGAACAAGGTTGGCATTCCAGAACTCATTCCTGCTTGCTTTTTCCAACCCTGCCACTTTGTATTTTCTGGCTTTACAGCTCTTCCCACTCTTGGCTTTTTCTTCTCTCTTTCCTCTCAGTCTCCCTACCTCTTATAATCCCTCTTCTCTTTTTCAAACATCTGGCCTATCCAGAAGGTTGAGGTTGACCACTTTCCCCTATCCCCCTTCCTTCCCACAGGCTGCTGGTGAGACTCCAGGAAGGCAATGAGTCACTGACTGTGGAAGTCTCCATTGACAGGTAAATTGGAGCAGGTAAAGGGTGGCCAGGACACGGGCTGCTGGGGTGGAGGAGATGCTCATTCTTCACAACAGGGTCCTAGGGCGGGCTATCTTCTTCCTCCTTCCGTTCCTATCTCATAGAAATTATAATTCTTTTGTTGAACACTTACTTTGTGACATGCAGCATGTCAGGTACTCATTTAATTGTCACACCAACCCCATGAATTAACTATTACCGGTGCACCGTACAAACAAAGATACAGGCTTAGAGAGACTGATTACATCTCTTCTCAAGGCCACATAGCTAATGAGCTCAAGTCAGGTTTGAACCCAGGTCTATCTGATCCCAAAGACCAAACTCCTAACTTCCATACTCTTTTGCCCAGTGATTTTTTATTTATTTATTTATTTATTTTCAGGAATCCTCCTCAATTACAAGGGTAGGTGCTTGACAAGGACACTGCAAACATCTGTACACTGCATGACCTGCAGAACCACATTCGGCATCCCTGGTGGCACAAACAAGGAGGAGGGGGATTTGGGATACGGACAAAGGGAGATGGCGAGATCTGAAATGAAGTGGAACTTCTGTTTTTTTTTCTGCTGAGTTTTTAGAGTAATTCCGTTCCTTGTCTCCATGTATCTTCTTCCTCCTGGAACAGCTTCCGGAAGTTCAACATTCTGACTTCAAACCAGAAAACTTTGACCCCCGAGAAGGGGCAGAGTCAGGGTTTGATTTGGGACTTTGGTTACCTGGTAAGAATAGTTTGTGACCTATGCTTTTATTACTATTTTTATTTTTTTTGAGACGGAGTCTCATTCTGTCCCCCAAGCTGGAGCGCAGTGGTGCGATCTTGGCTCACTGCAACCTCCGCCTTCCGGGTTCAAGCAATTCTCCTGTCTCAGCCTCCTGAGTAGCCGAGACTACAGGCACACACCACTATGCCTGGCTAATTTTTGTATTTTTAGTAGAGACAGGGTTTCACCATATTGGTCAGGCTGGTCTCGAACTCCTGACCTCAGGTGATCCACCTGCCTCAGCGTCCCCAAGTGCTGGGATCACAGGCATGAACCACCACACCTGGCCTGCTTTTAGTCCAAAGGAACAGGGGTTGGGGGAAGTTCCCAGGGCTTGAGGGGTCTTGAAGCCAAACAGGGGTCCCAGGGACCCTAGGGTGCCCACTCTGGCATTTTCTCTCCTTCCCCTCAATTCACAGACTCTGGTGGAACAACGTTCAGGTGGTTCAGGAAAGGGCAGCAATAAGGTGAGGCCTGTACAGAGGACTCGGGGGCAGGGGGAACTTGCCAAAGGGCCTTCTGATGACTATGTCTTTGGCTGTCCCAGGGGCCACTAGGTGTGACAGAGGAACTGCACATCATCAGCTTCACGGTCAAATATACCTACCAGGGTCTGAAGCAGGAGCTGAAAGTGAGTGAAAATGGAGGGCAAGGAGAGAGAAAGCAGCTTTGAAAGAAGGCATAAGGAGGGGATAAAGAAGAAAGGCTTCTTTGGAAGAAGCCTCTTGGGGTGGATTAGCACTCCTTTCCTCTAACAAATACCCGCAGCTAGAAACATCACATCCCTCTGTGTGACTCCTGTCTTCTCCCCAGACGGACACCCTCCCTGTGGTGATTATTTCCAACATGAACCAGCTCTCAATTGCCTGGGCTTCAGTTCTCTGGTTCAATTTGCTCAGCCCAAACCTTCAGGTAGGGAGTGGGGCCAACAGGTCAAGTGGGGAGAGGAGGGGTGTGGAAGCTTGGTGTGATAGGCTTCTTCTGAGCCAGCCTGCACTCCTCCCACGCCTGCAGAACCAGCAGTTCTTCTCCAACCCCCCCAAAGCCCCCTGGAGCTTGCTGGGCCCTGCTCTCAGTTGGCAGTTCTCCTCCTATGTTGGCCGAGGCCTCAACTCAGACCAGCTGAGCATGCTGAGAAACAAGCTGTTCGGTACAGATTTCCTTTTCTCTCAACCTTTCCCCAGCCTTAGTCTGTCCTGTCCCTCTGTCCTATCTATCCCAGGACCCCTGGCTTCCCTCATCATCTGTCTGTGGCTATCTGTCCCACAGGGCAGAACTGTAGAACTGAGGATCCATTATTGTCCTGGGCTGACTTCACTAAGGTAACTCCCTGAATTCCTGTGGAGCTAGATCTAGCCCACATTCCAAATACTGGCCTTCCCATGTCCCTCCTTCCCTACACCAGGGGCAACTCCTCAGCTCTTGCTACCTTTCCATTCCTCCTCCAGCGAGAGAGTCCTCCTGGCAAGCTACCATTCTGGACATGGCTGGACAAAATTCTGGAGTTGGTACATGACCACCTGAAGGATCTCTGGAATGATGGGTAAGGCCTTGGTCCGCCTTGTCTCCTGGGCTTGTGCTTTCTGTGCTTGAGAGTGGAGTCTGTGCACCCTCACGTGGCAAGCAGGGAAAGAGAGCAAAGACAGGCATGAGGCCGTGTCTCTTCACATTTGTTAACAATGATAGCCATAGACAGTGTTTGTGAAGCATATCCTGCATTCCAGAGCCTGATGCGTGCTCTTCATTAATTCTCTCATCTCATCCTTACAACCATGCTGAGTGGTGGGTTTTGCCATCTTCATTTCAAGTGAGGAAACTAAGTTTCAGAGAAGTTAAAGAACTTACCCAAGGGACAGAGTTGATATTCAAACTCAGGCCTATGTGACCCCAAGCTCATGCTCTTTTCACCGCACTGCCTACCAATTTGTGTAGCATTTGGCTTTTAAAAGTGCTATTTATGCCGGGCGCAGTGGCTCACGCCTGTAATCCCAGCACTTTGGGAGGCCGAGGCGGGCGGATCATGAGGTCAGGAGATCAAGACCATCCTGGTGAACACAGTGAACCCCTGTCTCTACTAAAAATACAAAAAATTAGCCAGGCTGATGGCGGGTGCCTGTAGTCCCAGCTACTCGGGAGGCTGAGGCAGGAGAATGGCGTGAACCCGGGAGGCGAAGCTTGCAGTGAGCCGAGATCGCGCCACTGCACTCCAGCCTGGGCGACAGAGTGAGACTCCGTCTCAAAAAAAAAGAAAAAAACAGTGCTATTCATGACCAGGCGCGATGGCTCACGCCTGTAATCCCAGCACTTTGGGAGGCTGAGGTGGGCGGATCACCTGAGGTCAGGAGTTTGAGACCAGCCTGGCCAACATGGTGAAACCCCATCTCTACAAAAATACAAAAATTAGCCAGGCATGGTGGCGCGTGCCTATAATCCCAGCTACTCAGGAGGCTGAGGCAGGAGAATCGCTTGAACCCAGGAGAGAAGGTTGCAGTGAGCCAAGATCGTGCCATTGCATTCCAGCCTGGGTGACAGAGCGAGACTCCATCTCAAAACAAAACAAAACAAAAAAAGTGCTATTCATGGCCGGGCGCAGTGGCTCACACCTGTAATCCCAGCACTTTGGGAGGCTAAGGGAGGCAGATCACCTGAGGTCAGGAGTTCAGAACCAGCCGGGCCAACATGGTGAAACCCCATCTCTACTAAAAATAAAAAAAATTAGCCAGGAATGTTGGCAGGCCTGTAATCCCAGCTACTCAAGAGGCTGAGGCAGGAGAATCGCTTGGACCCGGGAGGTGGAGGTTGCAGTGAGCCGAGATCACGCCATTGCACTGTAGCCTGGACAACAAGAGCAAAACTCGGCCTCAAAAAAAAAAAGAAAAAAAATGCTATTCATGGCTGGGCACAGTGGCTCATGCCTGTAATCTTAGCATTTTGGGAGGTTGAGGCAGATGGATCACTTGAGCCCAGGAGTTCAAAACCACCCTGGGCCACATGGTGAAACCCCGTCTCTACAAAAAATACAGAAGTTAGCCAGGCATGGTGGTGTGCACCTGTGGTCCCAACTACTCTGGAGGCTGAGAGGTGGGAAGATTGCTTGAGCCCAGTAGGTCGAGGCATCGAGGCAGCAGTTAGCTGTGATCATGCCACTGTTCTCCAGCCTGGTGACAGAATGACACCCTCTTTCCCAAAAACAAAAAGAGTGCTGTTCATCTGTGTGATCTCACTGAATCTTCGTACCTCTTCAAACCCTCGGAAGGTGGCTGTTGTCAGCAAAGTGAAGTGACTTGTAAAAGATAAAAAAGCTAAGTGGCAGAGCTTGGTCCAAAACCTGGGTTCCAAACCTAGGCTGTTTCTCCATACAAGGGGAGCAGGGAGGCAGGGGCCTGGTGGGGCAGGGGGTTGGGGGACGGCTCACAACTGCTCTCTGTGCTCCAGACGCATCATGGGCTTTGTGAGTCGGAGCCAGGAGCGCCGGCTGCTGAAGAAAACCATCTCTGGCACCTTTCTACTGCGCTTCAGTGAATCGTCAGAAGGGGGCATTACCTGCTCCTGGGTGGAGCACCAGGATGATGGTCAGCTGCTGTGCCCTGCCATTCCCACAGCCTCTCCTTTCTGCCTGGCTCCCCTCTTGCCCCTCTGCCTGCTTTTAGCTTCCCTGGCTCTGTCCTGCATCCCTCAACTGGTTTGGGACTGGGGAGCCAGAGCAGGGAGTTCCAAGGCCCGGCCTCTTCCCTCAAGCCTGCCTGTTACTGCATTCACTCTCCAGACAAGGTGCTCATCTACTCTGTGCAACCGTACACGAAGGAGGTGCTGCAGTCACTCCCGCTGACTGAAATCATCCGCCATTACCAGTTGCTCACCGAGGAGAATATACCTGAGAACCCATTGCGCTTCCTCTATCCCCGAATCCCCCGGGATGAAGCTTTTGGATGCTACTACCAGGAGAAAGGTGGGAATCATTGACATACTTCATTGCTAGATTGCAGAGATCTTCAGACATCCATAGATCCCACTCCTTCCTTTCAAGCATGGGAAAACTGATATCTAGAGGAGTTAAGGGATTTGTCCATGGGATACTGCTGGTTCCTATGGGGATGAGACTGCCAGGACCGTCTGAGGGGAACCTCAGGCTATGTGTCTGGCCCACTGATCTTCTCTGCTTCTTGTATATGTTCCTCACAGTTAATCTCCAGGAACGGAGGAAATACCTGAAACACAGGCTCATTGTGGTCTCTAATAGGTGAGATATAAACTCTCTGCCCATCCTCCCTAATCCTTTTTGGCTGTGCTTCAGTGAATTGTCAAAAGGGGGCATTACCTGCTCCTGGGTGGAGCACCAGGACGATGGTCAGCTGCTCTGCCCTGCCATTCCCACAGCCTCTCCTTTCTGCCTTCTCCTAACATGCCCCTATTCCAGTCTCCCCAGCCTTCTCTCCCTCCTAGCCCACTCTTGTTTCCGGTTCTAGTCTCTCCTATCTCATATTTTTCTGCTGCCATCCTTAGGTTGTCTCCACAGGGGTTTCTGGATAATAATGATCATAATGACTGGTGTTAATGGGCACCTACTTGATGCCAAGCATGGAGCTTTTTTCCAGACAGGGTTTTTTTCAGACAGGGTTTCGCTCTGTCGCCCAGGCTGGAGTGCAGTGGTGTGATCATGGCTCACTGCAGCCTCGACCTCCTGAGCTCAAGCAATACAGGCATGCATCACCAAACTCAGCTAATTTTTTGTGTGTTTTTTGTAGAGATGAGGTCTTACCATGTTGCCCAGGCTGGTCTTGAACTCCTGGACTCAAGTGATCCACCCACCTTGGCCTCCCAAAGTGCTGGGATTATAGGCATGAGCCACCACGCCCCGCCTAAATATATATTTTTTGAGACAGGGTCTCTGTCACCCAGGCTGGAGTGCAGTGGTGCAATCACAACTCACTGCAGCCTTGACCGAGGGGTTGAAGTGATGCTCCTGCCTCAGCCTCCCAAGTAGCTGAGACTACAAGCACACACCACCACACTCAGCTAATTTTTAAAATTTTTTGTAGGGATGGGGTATCACTATGTTGCCCAGGCTGGTCTTGAACTCCTGGCCTCAAGCAGTGTCCTGCCTTGGCCTCCCAAAGTGCTGGGATTATAGGAATGAGCCATGGCACTTGGCTGGGGATAGTTTTTTTTTTTTTTTGAGACAGAGTCTCGCTCTCATTGCCCGGGCTGGAGTGCGATGGCGCAATCTCAGCTCATTGCAACCTCCGCCTCCCAGGCTCAAGCAATTCTCCTGCCTCAGCCTCCTGAGTAGCTGGGATTACAGGCGAGCGCCACCCATGCCTGGTTAATTTTTATTTTTTTTGAGACAGAGTCTCGCCCTGTTGCCCAGGTTGGAGTGCAGTGGCACAATGTCAGCTCACTGCAACTTCCGCCTCCCAGGTTCAAGTGATTCTCCTGCCTCAGCCTCCCAAGTAGCTGGAACTACAGGCACACACCACCACCACGCCTGGCTGATTTTTGTATTTTTAGTAGAGACAGGGTTTCACCATATTGGCCGGGCTGCTCTCAAACTTGGCCTCCCAAAGTGCTGGGATTACAGGCGTGAGCCACTGTACCCGGCCTAACTTTTGTATTTTTAGTAGAGACGGGGTTTCACCAAATTGGCCAGGCTGGTCTTGAGCTTCTGGCCTCAAGTGATCTGCTCGCCTCAGCCTCCCAAAGTGCTTAGATTACAGGTGTGAGCCACCGTGCCTGGCCTGAAAGTTTATTTTGTGCCAGGCACTAGGCTAAATAGTGTATGTTTATTTTCTCATTTTATTGAATCTACAAAATAGTCCTTTGAAGTAAACACTGTTACTGTTTTCAGCTAAGGAACTGGATTTAGAATAGTCAAGTTTTGTACCTAAGGTACATGGCTAATAAATGATACAGGTCTGTTAGATTCCATAGCCCTGCTTTCAACCACCCTACTGCCTCTCAAGAATTATTAGGTATTGTTCTCATTTATAGATGATAAATCTGAGGCTCAGAAAAGTTAGGACACTTGCCTCAGTTCCCCCAGCTAGTAAATGCCAGGATTCAAACTCCGGGAGGCCTGATTCCGAACCCCATGATCTTTAGCCCTCTGCTCTTCTGCCTTCTTAGACTAGCTTCTTCTTCTTCTACCATTCCTTCTTTCATTTAAACCACTGAGCCCTGCCCCTTTGTCTGTCTTTGGGTATCCAGACAGGTGGATGAACTGCAACAACCGCTGGAGCTTAAGCCAGAGCCAGAGCTGGAGTCGTTAGAGCAAGAACTAGGGCTGGCGCCAGAGCCAGAGCTCAGCCTCGACTTAGAGCAACTGCTGAAGGCAGGGCTGGATCTGGGGCCAGAGCTAGAGTCTGTGCTGGAGTCCACTCTGGAGCCTGTAATGGAGCCCACACTATGCATGGTATCACAAACAGTGCCAGAGCCAGACCGAGGACCTGTGTCACAGCCAGTGCCAGAGCCAGATTTGCCCTGTGATCTGAGACATTTGAACACTGAGCCAATGGAAAGTAAGTGATGAAATAGAGGTATGGAAGACGGCACACATTCCCTTTCCTACCCCTTCTCCCTGTCCCATTACAGAAGAAACTGAGCTCCAAGCTCCTCATTGGAGAGAGGTCCATTCTGTGATTCCTTTTTTTTTTTGGAATTACATATGCCTTCCCCCACCTCCCTGCTCTTTGATCCCACAAGTTCCCCCTCAGGCTCTTCCCAGGCCTTTCCTGCCATCCTCCCTCCCTTTCTTTGCTGGGTTGGGAACTCCTAACTAAGATCAGGGCCTCACTTTTCTCTCTGGATTACCTAGTCTTCAGAAACTGTGTAAAGATTGAAGAAATCATGCCGAATGGTGACCCACTGTTGGCTGGCCAGAACACCGTGGATGAGGCTTACGTCTCCCGCCCCAGCCACTTCTACACTGATGGACCCTTGATGCCTTCTGACTTCTAGGAACCACATTTCCTTTGTTCTTTTCATATCTCTTGCCCTTCCTACTCCTCATAGCATGATGTTGTTCTCCAAGGATGGGAATCAGGCATGTGTCCCTTCCAAGCTGTGTTAACTGTTCAGACTCAGGCCTCTGTGACTCCATTGGAGTGAGAGGTGAAAGCATAACTAACATGGGCACAGAAGGGACAACAATGAATCAGAACAGATGCTAAGCCATAGGTCTAAATAGGATCCTGAAGGCTGCCTGCTGTGCTGGGAGGTATAGGGGTCCTGGAGGCAGGCCAGGGCAGTTGACAGGTACTTGGAGGGCTCAGGGCAGTAGCTTCTTTTCAGTATGGAAGGATTTCAACATTTTAACAGCTGGTTAGGCTAAACTGGTGCACACTGGCATTGGCCCTTGGTGGGGAGCACAGACACAGGATAGGACTCCATTTCTTTCTTCCATTCCTACATGTCTAGGATAACTTCCTTTCTTCTTTCCTTCACTCCTGACTCAATCCCTGAATTTCTTCTTTTCCTGCAGGGGTTGAGAGCTTTCTGCCTTAGCCTACCATGTGAAACTCCACCCTGAAGAAGGGGATGGATAGGAAGTAGACCTCTTTTTCTTACCAGTCTCCTCCCCTACTCTGCCCCTAAGCTGGCTGCACCCATTCCTCTCCCATAAAATGATCCTGCCCATCTAATGTGCCTGTGAAGCTTTGCACACTAGCTTATGCCACCTAGTCTCTACTTTCTCAATGCTTAGGAGACAGATCACTCCTGGAGGCTGGGGATAGTAGGATTGCTGGGAATTTAGGAATTGCTTTTTGTTTTTGAAACAGGGTCTCACTCTGTTGCCTAGGCTAGAGTGCAGTGGTGCAATCACAGCTCACTGCAGCCTCAACCTCCTGGGTTCAAGCAATCCTCCTACCTCAGCCTCCTGGGTAGCTGGGACCATGGCATGCACCACCATGCCCTATTTTTTTTTTTCTTTTTTTAGAGACAGGGTCTTGCTATGTTGCCCAGGCTGGTCTTAAACTCCTGGGCTCAAGTGATCCTCACGCCTTGGCCTCCCAAAGTGCTGGGATTATAGACATGAGCCACTGCACTCGGCCAGGAATTTTTTTTTTTGAGATGGAGTTTCTCTCGTCCAGGCTGGAGTACAATGGCTTGATCTCGGCTTACTGCAACCTCCAACTCCCGGGTTCAAGTGACTCTCCTGCCTCAGCCTCCCAATTAGCTGGGATTACAGATCTGTACCACCGTGCCCAGCTAATTTTGTATTTTTAGTAGAGACGGGGTTTCTCCATGTTGGTCAGGCTGGTCTCGAACTCCCGACCTCAGGTGATCTGTCCACCTTGGCCTCCCAAAGTGCTGGGATTACAGGTGTGAGCCACCGTGCCTGGCAGGAATTTCTTTTTATAGTATTGGATAAAGTTTGGTGTTTTTACAGAGGAGAAGCAATGGGTCTTAGCTCTTTCTCTATTATGTTATAATCCCCCCTTTTTTGTGCAATATGTTGTTTACCTGAAAGGAAGGTTTCTATTCCTTGGTTGTGGACCTGGACAAAGACCTAGTCTGTGGAACTTAAAACCCTGAAGGTCTGTCATAGGACTCTGGACAATCTCACATCTTAGCTATTCCCAGGGAACCCCAGGGGGCAACTGACATTGCTCTAAGATGTCCTCCTGATGTAGCTTGAGATATAAATGAAAGGCCCTGCACAGGTGGCTGTTTCTTGTCTGTTATGTCAGAGGAACAGTTCTGTTCAGAAGGGGGCTATTCTGAGCAGAAATGGCTAATAAACTTTGTGCTGATCTGGAAATGTCTAATCTCTGAACCTCTTTTATTTCTCTGCTCACAAAGGGATACCAACAAGCTGCACAGGAATACAGTCAGAAAATTGTGACCTCCCTTCCATCCACCCCTCTATGTTCCTCTTTTCATATTTCTTCTTCTTCCCTTTATGTTAGGAGTAGCCCCTCCTGTCCCTTAGACTCTTCTAGGGGTGCTGGGAGGTATATATGCATTGTGGGGGGAGGGATGAGTAGTTATATAACTGTTTCATTGTCACTCAGCTGATTGTTGGCAGAGCCAAGACACGAACCTGTCTGGATTTATCTGACTTCAAAGCCCACACTTTTTGATGCTGTGACTATGGAAAAAAAGGAAAGGAAATAATCACTAGCCACTTCCCCTTGTCTTTTATTTTTTTCAAAGAATTTCAGCTACCCTTGAGTTACCAAACTTCCAAAGGGACTCCAAGGCTGGGCGTGGTGGCTTATGCCTGTAATCCCAGCACTTTGGGAGGCCGAGGCAGGTGGATCACCTGAGGCCAGGAGTTCAAGACCAGCCTGACCAACATGATAAAACCCTGTCTCTACTAAAAATACAAAAATTAGCCAGGCGTGGTGGTATGTGCCTGTAGTCCCAGCTACTCGGAAGGCTGAGGCAAGAGAATCACTTGAACCTGGGAGGCGGAGGTTGCAGTGAGCCGAGATCACACCACTGCACTCCAGCCTGGGCGACAGAATGAGACTCCATCTCAAAAAAAAGAAACAAAGGGACTCCAAATGTCCTTTGAGGGGAGAGTCCCATTGTTCCGGGATATTTACCTTCATTTCCCTGGAATGCCCTTCCTGCTCAAAACTGAACTCTGACTTTTGATCCTGCAGTGATCAGGACTCCTGTCTTTGGCCAGATACACCCTTGGCCAAGAAAGCAGGGAAGGAGACACTGGATCAGGGAGCAAGTGACCCTTAGGTATAACCCCACTTCCTAATCTGGTAATCCCATTCTGCTTGCTCAGCCATATAGGAATTAATACTAAAGAGATCCCAGTTATTCTGTACACCAGGGAGTCATGAGAAAATATCACTCTCCACCATAGCCCTTCAGAATAGAAGAAAGGGATGCATATTGTAGTCCCTTGGCCTTATTTTTCCATCGATTTATCTTTCCCAATTGAGCCTAGAAATTAGACTCATATAGCCATAAAAATAAGTGTTTATTGAAAAGGTACATAATTAAATATAAATATAATAAATAATCCTCCCCAAACTGCCCCCAGGAAGATAAATAATCCCCAAATTTCCCTTCCCATCTAATAAATACTCAACCTTATAAGTCAGCATCACAAGTCAGTCAGTATTGGTAATTTTCAACATATGCAGGTCCCATTAAAATTAATGGACTAATTAACCTCTTGGCTCACAGGTGCCTGGGGTGGTAGATTTATCTTGGCCTTGCTGGGCCATAGAGATCTGAGTGCCATCCTTGAGCTGCTGGCTTTAGGGGCTCAGGGTTGCTGCTCCATGGGCAAAGACCCGGGCAGCTACAGCCACAAAGGCCTGGAGGCTGCGAAGGATTTTGAAGCGGAGAAGGAGGCGCTGCCATGGCTGGCTGGGACTGGGACTTGGAATCTGCTGAGTCTCCCAGTGGTGACCCTCAGGCTGAAAGGACATAGGACACAGTCAGAGAAGACTCTGGACCCTTAACCCCCAACCCTCTGTCTCTGACACCTGCAAACCCCCATCCTCCAGGCCCCTACTTAATACCTGCAGGAGTTGGCTGAGGCCCAGCAGGGAGGCATGAAGCTGGCCCACAGGGCTATCAGGGAGCAGAGAAGGCTCCCCTGTGAAAATATCCGATCCTAGTAGCTTCTCGTAAAAAATCAGACCCTGGCGAATCCTTTGCAAGCAGAACTAGGGAGAGAAGAAAGCAATGAAAGAGGACATCCTCTTCCTACTCCATTCACTGAAGACTCACCCAGTTTCTTACTATTTTCAGACACAACTTCTGGTTTACCATGGTACCTAGCCATGTTCTCAGTCCCCTCGCCTTCATTGCCCAGCCACATCCCAGTGGTACCTGACTGTTGTCCCTGAGTCCTTGGGGGTCACAGCCATCTCCACACTGGATATGGGGAACATCATTTGTAGTCTCTTCATCTCCCTCTTCTCTTAGATCCTGGAATGGAGGAAGGGGTGGAAAGAATGAAGAAGTAAGATAAGTACTTTTGAAGCCAACCTGACCCTCAGGCCCATGACTCTCCCAGGAACCCTACTCTCTTGCCCTCTCTTACTCCCTGATGGCCTTCAACCCTCCAGTTTCCACTCAAGGCCACAGTCTTCTACCACAGCCTTGGAGAGCTTGGAGAGACTCCTGTTAGGCTCCAGGGGCTGCCACTCACCATGTGTCCCACTAGTGGATGTGCACTCCAGGCCAGTGTGCACAGCTTCTGTGAAAGCTGCTGGCACTGAGCCCAGGCAGGGCTGCTGCCCCCAGGCACAGCCCTGCCCTGAGCTGTCCAGGACAGCAGCAACAGCAGCATTACAGCTCTGCTCCCCAGCATCTTTTTTGCCTTCTCAAATCTGGCTGGCTCTGTGCCTTGCACCAGTCCTTGTGGAATCTCTGCCCACTTCCACTTGCTTTGAGCCTGATTCTGTTCAGTGCGTCTCTGATTTGGTTCCCTCAGTTGTTCACCGACTTTGTAAGCCGCTTCCTGTTGTTTTTCTCCCTTTGTCTCTGAGTCTTTTAAGGTCCCTGCATTGTAAGGCCCGCCCTTTATACCAGCAGGTGACTCACAGCAGGTGGGATTCCCCTCCCTGCATCATCCCCCTCTGTGGGGAGCCCAGGTATGCAGCCTCAGTTCCAGGGGAAATGAGTCGTGTGGTTGCTGTGGCTAGAGGCCTGGGATGGGACACATGTGTAATGCTCTCCAGGAATTGAAATGGCTGTAGAAGGGGCAGGGACAGGGGGCCGGGGGGGGGGAGTGCACAGCGGGGATGG
>NW_016815506.1:766985-770310 GCF_001698545.2 Rhinopithecus bieti | reverse complement strand
CCTTCCTGTTTGATCTTTCCCTGATCTTTTTGCCTCTCAAAGCTATACCCCTACCCCACCCCAAACCTAATTTCCTCACTTCCTCCTGCTTGAGGAAAAAACAAAACAGAGAAACATTCATTCATCTCCCAATAGGATGGTGAGCTGTTTGCAATGAAGTTTGATTCCTACCTGATGCCCTCTATTAGGAATAAACAGGCTTCTTTTTCTCAGTTGGAAACAGCATTATTTCAACTGGATGGTCCTGGTTTCATAGGAAAGAATGGGCATGAAGGAACTTGGAGAACTGGGAAGCCAGTATGAGGTCTTATTGCGCCCCATTTCAGGCCTCACAGTGGAGGTTAGAAAGGCTCTTGTGGGAAGAGGTGTATTGACTAAGAACCACCTGATTCTTCAACCCTAGTGGCCCAAGATTTCATAGGCTCTATAAGAGTTGGATGATGTTTTTTTCCGGACTAGTGTAAATAAGGCCTGGAAGTTCAACTTAGACATTCCAGCACTTAGCCCCATGGCCTCATTCTGATGTCATCCAAATAGTTCTGGGACCCTCCACTGGGGTTGGGGCAGTCCCAACTTTGGACCCCATGGCTAGGAAGCCCAGGAGTTCTGGGTAGTCGAAGGTGCAGTGTCAATGACTCTGGCTGGTCCTTCAGCTTGTTGCATCCATGGGTAAAATCCACTGACACCGATTTCATCACCCTCCATGATGCAACATCAAGTGAAACAGCTAAGAGTGTGAGGTTGGGCGTGGGAGTGGAAGGTGGTCCAAAGCCGGGACTGCCCCGACCCTAGTGGAGGATCCCAGAACAATTTTGAAGACGTCAGAATGAGGCCATCGGTGACCACACAGCTGGCTCCCATCACCTCTCCCAAGAGGTTGACCCTTTTCTTCTGAGAAATTTTTCCTGAATGGAGGTCTCCCTTCCCTTAGAACTATTCAAAACTGCCCAATGACACTTCTAGTTCAAATATTATGATTCTATAGGTATGAGCTGAGAGAAGAAAAAAATATTGTGATTCTAAGTTAAACCTACCAAGGACCAGGCACGGTGGCTCAAGCCTGTAATCCCAGTACTTTGGGAGGCTGAGGCAGGCGGATCATGAGGTCAGGAGTTCGAGACCACCCTGGCCATCATGGTGAAACCCTGTCTCTACTAAAAATACAAAAAGAGCCAGCGTGGTGATGGGCACCTGTAGTCCCAGCTACTCGGGAGGCTGAGGCAAAAGAATCGCTTGAACCTGGGAGGCAGAGGTTGCAGTGAGCCAAGATCACACCACTGCACTCCAGCCTGGGTGACAGAGCAAGACTCTGTCTTTTTTAAAAAAACAAACAAACAAAAAAAAAACTACCCCTTTAGATTAAACATTTCCGGCATCTGAGAATTATCTGAGTTTGGTTGAGAACTGATTTGCCTTTCTCCCTAATAAGATGGACACAAATGGAATAAGGAAACGGGAGGGGGCAGGATAGGGAGTTCACCTTACTTGTGTACAGCGTCTTCTATGCTCTTCCCATCTCTGGTCCCCATTCTGGGAGCCCTAAAAGATAAGAGATGAGGCTGGGCGCGGTGGCTCAAGCCTGTAATCCCAGCACTTTGGGAGGCCGAGACGGGTGGATCGCAAGGTCAGGAGATCGAGACCAACCTAGCTAACACGGCGAAACCCCGTCTCTACTAAAAACAAAAAACTAGCCGGGCGAGTTGGCGGGCGCCTGTAGTCCCAGCTACTTGGGAGGCTGAGGCAGGAGAATGGCGTAAACCCGGGAGGCGGAGCTTGCAGTGAGCTGAGATCCGGCCACTGCACTCCAGCCTGGGCGACAGAGCCAGACTCCGTCTCAAAAAAAAAAAAAAAAAAAAGATAAGAGATGAAAGAAAGATGAAAAGGAGGAGGAAGTAGAGCCTGGGGGATGGGATGAGAGGGACAAGGGTGAGTTGGAGGCATAGGGCTCTGCCTCTGTTTCACTTCCTGGTGCTGCAGTAGTTGGGTAGGAAGCAGGGTTGGTGGGGAGATTGTGGGACTGTTGAGTGGCAGGAACTACATCCAGGGCTACAACTGACCTGGAGCTATAAGGAGCCCTTGACGTCAGCTGGGCCTAGACCGTTATGCAAATCACATTCACAAGACACTCCTAGGCAGGCCTTTCCAGTTGTATGCCTAGACTCCAAATCAGTTGAAGTTCCCCCAGGTGGTTAATAATGATGGCTAATATATATCCAACTCTCGCTTAATGCCAAGTACTTTGTCTAAGCACTTTACATGTACTAAACTATTTAATTTTCACAACAACCCTTTAAGGTAGATACTATTATTACCCTGTATTACAGATGAGGAGGCTGAGGTGCAGAGATAAGCAATTTGCCCAAGTTCACAGAGCTTCTAAGTGGCTAGAATTCCTTTTTTTTTTTTTTTTTTGGAGACAGAATCTTGCTCTGTCCCCCAGGCTGGAGTGTAATGGCGCCATCTTGGCTCACCTCAACCTCCGCCTCCCAGGTTCAGGTGATTCTCCTGCCTCAGCCTCCTGAGTAGCTGGGATTACAAGGATGCACCATGGGTGCTAATTAGGGGTGGCTAATTTTATATTTTCAGTAGAGACGAGCTTACTCCATGTTGGTCAGACTGGTCTCGAACTCCCAACCTCAGGTGATCTACCTGCCTCCGGCCTCCAAAAGTGCTGGGATTACAGGGGTGAGCCACCACACCCGGCTTAAGTGGCTAGAATTCTAATGCAGACAATCTAGCGTCAGATCCTGCATTCTTTTTTGTTCTTAGTTTTTGGGGGGTTTTGTTGAGACAGGGTCTCGCTCTGTCACCCAGGCCCGAATGCAGTTGCATTTCCGTTTACTGCAACCACCACCACTAAGTGATCCCCCCCATTTCAGCCTCCTGAGTAGCTGGGACTACAGGCAAAAGCCACCATCCCTGCCTGGATCCTGAATTTTTAATCACTGCATTACATTGGATACTGTACGCCATGTATGGTCATGCCTGTAATGCCAGAATTTTGGGGAGCCGAGGCAGGAGGATCGCTTGAGCTTAAGAGTTCGAGACCAGGCCGGGCGCGGTGGCTCAAGCCTGTAATCCCAGCACTTTGGGAGGCCGAGACGGGCTGATCACGAGGTCAGGAGTTCGAGACCATCCTGGCTAACACAGTGAAACCCCGTCTCTACTAAAAAATACAAAAAGCTAGTCGGGCGAGGTGGCTGGCGCCTGTAGTCCCAGCTACTTGGGAGGCTGAGGCAGGAGAATGGCGTAAACCTGGGAGATGGAGCTGGCAGTGAGCTGAGATCCGGCCACTGCTCTCCAGACTGGGCGACAGAGCCAGACT
>NW_016815506.1:758733-764099 GCF_001698545.2 Rhinopithecus bieti | reverse complement strand
CCTCTACAGAAAAAAAAAAAAAATTATCGGGGTTTGGTGGCCCGTGCCTGTAGTTACAGCTACTTGGGAGGCTGAAGTGAGAGGATCGCTTGAGCCCAGAAGGTTGAGGCTACAGTGAGAGGGCCAATGCACTTAAGCATGGGCAACAGAGTGAGACCCCATCTCAAAAAAAAAAAAAAGGCGGCCGGGCGCGGTGGCTCAAGCCTGTAATCCCAGCACTTTGGGAGGCCGAGACGGGCAGATCACGAGGTCAGGAGATCAAGACCATCCTGGCTAACACGGTGAAACCCCGTCTCTACTAAAAACTACAAAAAACTAGCCAGGCGACGTGGCAGGCGACGTGGCGGCGCCTGTAGTCCCAGCTACCTGGGAGGCTGAGACAGGAGAATGGCGTGAACCCGGGAGGCGGAGCTTGCAGTGAGCTGAGATCCGGCCACAGCACTCCAGCCTGGGTGACAGAGCGAGACTCCGTCTCAAAAAAAAAAAAAAAAAAAAGGCTGGGCGCAGTGGCTTACACCTGTAGTCCCAGAACTTTGGGAGGCCGAGGCGGGTGGATCACGATCTAATATTACTGTATTAGAAACACTAGTAACAGCTGAGCTAAATAATCTATGTCATGGATGCTCTTGTGTCTCCTCACAGTATCCTTTTTTCTTTTCTTTTTTCGAGACGGAGTTTCACTCTTATTGACCAGGCTGGAGTGCAATGGTGCCATCTCGGTTTGCTGCACCCTCCCCCTCCCGGGTTCAAGCGATTCTCCTGCCTCAGCCTCCCAAGTAACTGGGATTACAGGCTCCCGCCATCAGGCCCAGCTAATTTTGTATTTTAGGTGGAGACGAGGGTTCTCCATGTTGGTCAGGCTGATCTCGAACTCCCGTCCTCAGGTGATCCGCTCGCCTCGGCCTCCCAGTGCTAGGATTATAGGCGTGAGCTACAGAGCCCGGCGGACATAGATTATTTAGCCCAGGTTATTAGGATCTGTAACTCTCGTGGGTCTGTTAAGTCTTTCTCAATTCGAGACCTCAAGATGGAGATTTCTTAAAGTGTAGGAACTGTCTAGGTCTCTCAGCACCCACCTTTTTCGGAGATTTTACATCTAATGACCTGCAAAGTCAGATCAAATCAGTTTGAGAGACCATGTGTCTTTATCTCTCGGTCTAGGCTCTAGGACCTCTGACTGGGTATAGGACCCCACCCCTCTGAGTCCTGGAAATTTAAATTCTTGGGTCCTTTAATGAAGGTCTATTTACCAGCCTTTATTGAGAGAGAAATGTTATAGAATTGAATCCTCCATGAGGAATGTCTCCCATCAGAGTCCCTTTATTTGACCTTTAGAAACAGTAATAACAGCTAAGCTAAAGTTGAGACATCTCACAACCTGGACCCATTTCAAAGCAATTAGAGTTCACAGGACCCACGAATTCTTCAGAATAACAAAAGTCTCAATTTGCCAGGCTCATCCCCCTCTGAGGGATAACGTCCAGCCAGCCTCAAGAGCTAGGGGAATTTGATAACCAGGGGCATCCTGTTACCCGGGAATGTTACCGGGGTCTCTGCGGAGGGAACAACCACGGATGGGAGCTTCAGATGGATGCCTGTAGAATATGCAGCCACTTGGACTGGGTCAGGAATCCGGCTCCCGCTTCCTTTTTTTCTCTCCCATATCTAGAAATGATAGGAAATGCCAGCGAGTTTCGGGCGCAACATGGTCAGAGGTGGCGGAGTGGCTCACAAGAGCAACGCAGGGAGAGGAGGTGGACCAAGTCCCGCCGGGAATACCCAACATCGACTCCTAGTGCTTTGCCTTGGGTGCCCCTTATTTTAGAGTTCCTAAAGTTATAGAATGCATAAAAGTTTGGTTTCCAACTCGAGACGTAATTTTGTTCAAGAAGACTAAAAGGAGTTACTTTTTAACGCCACGTAACGAGTCCGGCGTCTGGCTGCGTTTGTCCCACCGGCGCCCCGTAACCTCTTTTTCCGGCGCCTGCGTCACACGCTCTCTCCTGGAGTCGCCGTACCTGGCTCCTTCTGATTGGCTTAGATGCGCCGGAGCCCTTCTGATTGGCTAAAATGTGCCCCGAGCCCTTCTTGATTGGAAGGCGCGCCTGGGAGTCCGGTCCTTGGCGCCGTAGTGGTTAGGTTGAGGCCCTAGGCGTGGGGGAGAACTGGGGAAACTGGAATTTCCCGCGGAGCTGACAGCGCTTGCGCTCCCCCTACTCGTTGTAATTCCACGCGCTCCAAAATATCCGCCATGGAGAAATCTTGGTAATGACCCATTCCCCGTAAGCATCCCAGGAACACATCTGACCCTTGCCCTATCCCCCTCCTCACCGCCGCCGTGGGAGAATTCTGGATAACCGATTTCTCTGGTTCCCCCAGAGAATTCTGGGTAACTAGCCGTTTCCATCACCTTCCCCTGCCCCCGCCCCAATTGTGGGTAACTGGCCATTATTGTTTTCCTCTGGGGAATCCTGGGTAGCTATTGGAGAGGATTCTGGGAAACTGACTTCTCGTTCTCCCCACCGTCCAACCCATCCGTCCTCACCCCCAGTTCTGGGAGAAAGCACCTTAGATCCCTCTACCTAACGCCAACCCCTGCAATTCTCGCTCCCTTCACCTGATGATTCAGGGCTGAATCAGGCAAGTGAGCAGTCCGAAGTGAGAAGAAAGGGAAGTCAAGGATTAGGTTAGATAATGGGGTGGTGGAGAGTACAGAGGGCCTAGCGGAGGAGAGATAGGGACAACAGTTCTACCACCTCCACCCCCACTGCCCATCCCTCCCCCGCCTGCTTCCTCCTTTGGCTGGCAGTCTCATCCCTCATGCCTGCCTCATCTCCCTCCTGTCCCATAACTTAGAAGACCCTACGTACCAGTACCTGGACCTACCCTTGACTCAGCTACCTCTTTCCCCTTACAGGCCAGGATGTCCATTCTAGGCCCACCGGTGCTGTCTTGCTGAAGGTTGGGTCAGGCATCTAAAGGGACTGTGGTAAGGGAGGGTGTGACACAGGTGTAAGCTGCCATCGTCATCATGAACTTTGAGGGTCTGGACCCTGGACTGGCAGAGTATGCCCCAGCCATGCATTCTGCCCTGGACCCTGTCCTGGATGCCCACCTGAACCCAAGTCTGCTACAGAATGTGGAGCTGGACCCAGAGGGAGTGGCCTTGGAGGCTCTTCCCGTCCAGGAATCAGTGCACATAATGGAAGGTGTCTACTCTGAATTGCACAGCGTGGTGGCTGAAGTGGGTGTACCTGTCTCTGTCTCCCACTTTGACTTGCACGAGGAGATGCTGTGGGTGGGGAGCCACGGGGTAAGAACTGTACCCCTTTGTGAGGGTTGAAAGATGTTGAAGGTCTTTATCTGGTCTTAACCAGGACAGCCGCTTTGCAGATAGCCAGTACTGAGGAGTTGTAGTGATGAGACAGCTCACTGAAGCATCAGCCTCCTGGGCTCACACAATCCTCCCACTTTAGCCTCTCAAGTAGCTGGGACTACAGGTGTGCACAACCAAAACCAGCTACTTTTTAAAAAATTGTTTAGTTGGCCGGGCGCGGTGGCTCAAGCCTGTAATCCCAGCACTTTGGGAGGCCGAGACGGGCGGATCATGAGGTCAGGAGATCGAGACCATCCTGGCTAACACGGTGAAACCCCGTCTCTACTAAAAAACAAAAAACTAGCCGGGCGAGATGGTGGCGCCTGTAGTCCCAGCTACTCGGGAGGCTGAGGCAGGAGAATGGCGGGAACCCGGGAGGCGGAGCTTGCAGTGAGCTGAGATCTGGCCACTGCACTCCAGCCTGGGTGACAGAGCAAGACTCCGTCTCAAAAAATAAAAAATAAAAAATAAAAAATTGTTTAGTCTTACTCTGTTGTCCAGGCTTGTCTCAAACTCCTGAACTCAAATGGTCCTCCTGCATAGGGCTGCCAAAGTGAAGTGCTGGAGTTACAGGTGTGAGCCACGGCGCCTGGCCAGCATCCTGCTTTTGTCACAGTTGCCCATCCAGTGTTTTGATTTATATTGATAGTTGTATTCATCACTTAGTCTGTAGCCATCCAAATCTAATCTCTGTTGCTATTGCCCCACCTCTGTTTTCTATTTTTATTATTATAGAATATTTAATGTATGATTCTGCATATCTTATATTGAATCATTTTGTCTTCTCTGGCTGATTTTAATCTCTCTCAGAGCAGTTATCAATCTTAATTTTTTAAAATCTGTATCCGTATTGCCAATATGCTATGGTGCCCAAAGGCTTTGTAAGAAATACTATGCTGTTTGGCCGGGCGTGGTGGCTCACATCTGTAATCCCAGCACTTTGGGAGGCCGAGGCAGGCGGATCACGAGGTCAGGAGATCGAGACCATCCTGGCTGACACGGTGAAACCCTGTTTCTAGTAAAAATACAAAAAATTAACTGGGCGTGGTGGCGGGTGCCTGTAGTCCCAGCTACTCAGGAGGCTGAGGCAGGAAAATCACTTGAACCCGGGAGGCAGAGGTTGCAGTGAGCCAAGATCACACCACTGCACTCCAGCCTGGGTGACAGAGCGAGACTCCGTCTCAAAAAAAGAGAAAAAAAAAGAAATACTATGCTGTCCTTTGTTTACTAATTGACTTCTTAGGTCATGAATTGTTTTTCCATTAGAAGGGATGAATTTTGTGTGTGTGATTCATTCAGTTTGGTAGGCAGTGTCTACTGCTATGCTAGGCACTGTGAATAAAGCTAAATAAAACATAATCCTTGCCCTCAAGGAGTTTACAGGACAGTGAACTAAAAAACATATACAAAAACAGATAATTTCACGGTACTAAACGCCAGTGTGAAAATCTGTACTGGATACTGGACAGGATGGAGGATAGTCAGGGCATCCAGAAGGATGTAACCCCTGAATTGAGTCTTGAAAGATGAGTAGAAATCAGATGAAAAAGATGGGAAAAGGCTGTCTAAGCATAGGATAAGCAAAGATTCCAAAGATATACAAAGCTTGGTGAGTATAAAATTGAGGAACTACAAGCAATTAGGATTTACCGGAGGAGGTAGACATTTATTCATTCAACCAGTGTTTTTTTGAGCCATATACTAGGTGTCAGACCTTGCTCTAAGGTCTAGGTTTGAAATAAGCAAGTAAACAGGAAAACATTACAATACATTCAGGTGTTGATTAGTACTCTTAAGAAAAATACTGGGCCGGGCGCGGTGGCTCAAGCCTGTAATCCCAGCACTTCGGGAGGCCAAGACGGGCGGATCACAAGGTCAGGAGATCGAGACCATCCTGGCTAACCCGGTGAAACCCCGTCTAGACTAAAAAAAATAAAAAACTAGCCGGGCGAAGGGGCGGGCCCTTGTAGTCCCAGCTACTCGGCAGGCT
>NW_016815506.1:701845-758314 GCF_001698545.2 Rhinopithecus bieti | reverse complement strand
AAAAAAAAAAAAAGAAAAGAAAATACTGGCTGGGCATGGTGGCTCACACCTGTAATCCCAGCACATGGGGAGGCCAAAGCAGGTGCATCACCTGAGGTCACGAGTTCAAGACCAACCTGGCCAAACATGGTGAAACCCCATCTCTACTGAAAATACAAAAACTAGCTGGGTGTGGGGACAGGCACCTGTAATCCCAGCTACTTGTGAGGCTGAGGCAGAATTGCTTGAACCTGGAAGGCAGAGGTTGCAGTGAGCTGAGATCGCACCACTGCACTCCTGCCTGGGTGACAGAGCAAGACTCCGTCTCAAAAAAAAAAAAGAAAAATACAGTGAGGCCAGGCACAGTGGCACCTGTAATTCTGGCACTTTGATAAGCCAAGGTGGGAGGGTTGGTTGAACCCAAGAGTTCAAGACCAGTCTGGGCAACATAGCAAGACCCCATCTCTATTAAAAGAGAAATACAGTTGAGTAAGGGGGTTGAGGTAATGAAGGGTGGGAAAGGTTGCTATTTTGTTTGGTTTTGTAGTGTTTTAATTTTAATCTTTTTTCCTAATGGCCCTTTTAGAAACAATGTTGCTACTTTAGATAGTTGGTCAGGAGTTCTCTCTGATAAAGTAACATTTGAATAGAGACTTGAATGCAGCACCAAAAAGGGGAACAAGGAGGCAGAGCCCCATGCCTCTAATTCATCCTTGTGCCTCTCTTTTACTATTCTAGGCCCTCTAGAACAGAGGGAAGGTGCCATGCAAATACCTTGGGAAGGAACATTCTAGAGAACTTCATATGCCATGTTAAAATAGCTTGGACCTTGGACTTGAACCTTCAGCCACTGAAGGGCTTTTTATTTTATTTTATTTATTTATTTTTTAAGACAGACTCTCACTCTGTTGCCCAGGTTGGAGTGTAGTGGTGCCATCTCAGCTCATTGCAACCTCTGCCCCCCAGGTTCAAGTAATCCTCCTGCCTCAGCCTACCGAGTAGCTGGGACTACAGGTGTGCACCACCATGCCCAGCTAATTTTTGTATTTTCAGTAGAGATGGGGTTTCACCATATTGGCCAGGCTGGTTTCAAACTCCTGGCCTCAAGTGATCCACCTGCCTCGGCATCCCAAAGTGCTGGGATTACAGCATGAGCCACGGCGCCCAGCCTCAGATTTAGGAAATATTTAGAAAGCAAAATAGGCCAGGCGCGGTGACTCACACCTGTAATCCCAGCATTTTGGGAGGCCGAGGCAGGTGGATCACCTGAGCTCAGGATTTTGAAGCCAGCCTGGCCAACATGGTGAAACCCCCTTTCTACTAAAAATACAAAAAAATAGCTAGACGTGGTGGCGCCATGTCTGTAATCCTAGCTACTTGGGAGACTGAGGCAGGAGAATTGCTTAAACCCGGGAGGCAGAGGTTGCAGTGAGCTGAGATCGTGCCATTACACTCCAGCCTGGGCAACAAGAGTGAAACTCCATCTCAAAAATTAATACATAAATAAAATTTTTAAAAAATCCTTGGTTATCTAGTGGTTAGGAAAAAAATAAATAGGACTTGACTGTCAGATATATGGCTTGGTCAACTAGGTAGATCTTGGTACCATAGAGAATACAGTAAGAAAATTGAAATGAAATAAAATGGTGAATTTAATTTAGGATGTCATGAGCTTGAGGTTATGATGGGATATTTAAGGAGGTTTAGTAGTTACCGTCATCTTCTTGATATCCATGTGGCATTGGTTCCAGGATCCAAAGATACCAGATACCAAAATTCAAGGATGCCTAAATCCCTTATAGAAAATGATATAGTGTTGGCATATAACCTTATGCACATCCTCCCAGATGTGAAACATAAGAAAGTCAGCTGGCCAGTGGAGAATTGGACTATGTCCCTGACTTTCTATATACTGTTCTAACCAAGTGAGCCATTACCTATTCAGGAGGGTCATTGTGAGGATAAAATGAGGTAGAGTTTACAAAAATACTGTGTAACACATTAAACAAACATAACTCAGTATTATCAGTGTCTTTATCACTAAGATTGACTGGTTCCTAGCCTTTTGCCTCAGTTGCTTCTGGTCACAAAGACCAAGCAAGAAAGGATCAAGGCTGAGCCATGTTCAGTCCCTGACCTGGCCGTAGGATGGCCCTTGCCCCTCCACTCTCAGTGTCTCTGTTGTCTTTGTCTTCTATAGGGCCATGCCACTTCCTTTTTTGGCCCAGCCTTGGAGCGCTACTCATCCTTTCAAGTCAATGGCAGTGATGATATTCGGCAGATCCAGAGCCTGGAGAATGGTATCCTTTTTCTCACCAAGAACAATCTCAAGTACATGGCCCGTGGGGGCCTCATTATATTTGATTACCTGTAAGTGGCTTCTCAGCTCTGGACTGGGAACGAGGATGCCTCATAGGGTGGGAAGGCTAAGGGATTGGCAGCGTTTAAGGCCTGGGCCCCTTAGCCTTTCCTCTCCCCATAGGCTAGATGAGAATGAGGATATGCACAGTCTCCTACTGACTGACAGCAGCACTCTACTCGTTGGTGGGCTGCAGAATCACATACTAGAGATTGATCTTAACACTGTCCAGGAGACTCAGAAGGTACAAGCCTGGAGCAAGAAAGACCTATGCAGGGTCTGAGGTTGTTGAGGGGAACAGGGTATGCTTGGGCTGGTAATGTGCCTGAGATGTGGGTATGACCTTTCTGTTCCCTTGGTCTGTGGGAAAAATCATTCTTCTCGCTGGTTTTTCCTGCTTCCCTCTCCAGTATGCAGTAGAGACGCCTGGAGTCACCATCATGAGACAGACAAATCGCTTCTTCTTCTGCGGCCACACGTCTGGCAAGGTGGCCAAGTTCCATTTCTCTTCCCACTGCAGGACCCTGTTTCACTAGATACCTGATTGGGATCTGCTTTCCCTTAACTCCGGGGTGTAGTTGGATTGGAGATGAGGGATGAGTGGAGTGAATTCACTTCCTACTCAGTGATGTTCTACTATGAGATTATTTTGCAGCTTGATGTTTTCTATGATAATGAAGTCTCCTCGAAGCGCCTTCCAGCTCTGAGCTTCTCTGTTTGCCTTTTCTGTGCTTTAAGTTTCCCTATCCTAAAGCCCTAGTTCCTTTGGTAGGGACCCCACTGGGTTAGGTAGGTGGCAGTTATTTTTCCTGATAACAGAATTTGCAGATAACTGAATTTATTTTTTATTTTTTTTAGGTTTCCCTGAGAGATCTCCGTACTTTTAAGGTGGAACATGAGTTTGATGCCTTCTCAGGAAGTCTTTCAGATTTTGATGTGCATGGCAACCTGCTAGCTGCCTGCGGCTTCTCCAGCCGCCTCACTGGCCTGGCCTGCGACCGTTTCCTCAAGGTGTATGATTTGCGCATGATGCGTGCCATCACACCACTTCAAGTACATGTGGATCCTGCCTTCTTGCGCTTCATTCCTACATATACTTCTCGTCTTGCTATCATCTCTCAGTCAGGTATGAAGGGCATATGGGATTGGGTAGGAGGGATCAATGAGCAAAGGAGAGCTAGAACCTGAACGAATACTCATCCAGAAACCTCTTTGTTGGGGAAAGAAGTAACTTTTCATCAGGGTCCCAGGGTTTTACTTGGGTTTGGCCAGAGATTAGAGCTTTTATTTTCTTGAATGTGAGGAACATGGAAAAAGGTAAAGTAGGCAAAGTAACTGTAGAATTACTCTTTGCTGAGTAGCAAACCATCTGTGGTTTATGGAAGGCATCAGGTGACATTCTGTCTGTAGGCATGGATTTGGGGCCCATCTTGCCCTGAAATCGGGAAGAGGACTGGAAGGGCATAAGAGTATGGCTCTCTTTCACTTTCTAGAGCTCAGTGGGTTTCTTCCTCCTTTGTAGGGCAGTGCCAGTTCTGTGAACCCACAGGCCTAGCCAACCCAGCAGATATCTTTCATGTGAATCCTGTGGGGCCTCTGCTAATGACATTTGACGTGTCAGCCAGCAAGCAGGCCCTGGCCTTTGGGGATTCTGAGGGCTGTGTGCACCTCTGGACTGATTCCCCGGAGCCTTCCTTCAACCCCTACTCCCGTGAGACTGAGTTTGCTTTGCCGTGTCTCGTGGACTCACTGCCTCCTCTGGACTGGAGCCAGGACCTGCTGCCTCTTTCCCTCATCCCTGTCCCACTCACCACTGACACACTTCTCTCTGACTGGCCTGCTGCCAACTCTGCTCCAGCTCCCAGGTTGTACCCTACCTCTGGGCCAAAAGGTGGGAGGGATGGGGAAAGGGCCAAGATATCAGAATTCTCTGCTAGCCTTGTTATTATTCTACTACTTTCCTGATTTTTGCCTACCTTCAGTATTTTCTTTTTCTCTGGACCCTTGAGGATTGGGGAGTGGATCTGTGTACACCACAACCATTTAAGTCCTAGCACTATACTGGATTGTAGGCGAGCACCACCTGTGGATGCAGAGATTCTGCGCACCATGAAGAAGGTGGGCTTCATTGGCTACGCACCCAATCCTCGCACCAAGCTGCGCAATCAGGTGTGTTCAGAGTGGAGGATCAGCCCCCACCCGAGCCTACTGAAGTTTCTCCTGTCTTTTTCCTTTACTAGTCTTTATTTTGTTTTTAGATCCTGTTAGTAACCTACCGAATTGATGGAACTATGCTAGGTGTTAGAAGGATAGAGAAGCTAGGGTCCTTGCTGTTAGGAAATTTAGTATTTGGTTGGTGAAGAGAAGACATAGCCATATCAGACATTATGTTCTGTTGTTAAATGCTGAAGGAATGTCATAAGCATTTAGTGCCGGAGCTGTTTGGAGAGAAAATGTTACTCCGGGCTAAAGTGACCAAGGAAGGTGTAATGAAAGAGCTGGGTATTAAGCTGGAAAGGTGGGATATAAGTTAAGTAGATAGTAACAGAGGAGAATATCCAAGATGAGAGAAGAGTGTTAGCAAAGGTCTCAAGAGGCATACATGCAAAACACATATCTGAGGGGGACTAAGTATACCAGTCTGGCCGGAGTAGATGTTGGTATTGGGATGTAGTGAGAGATTAAAGTTAGAAGTGGCCAGATTGTGAAGCTTTGAACACCAGTTTATAATAGAGGAAGTAATACACAGAAAGCAGCATTCTACAAGGGTTAATTTGGTAGTGGTGTGCTGGACAGAGTGCATATAGGGAGACCAGTGTGGATGCCATCACAGTTTTCCAGCTGTGCTGAAGCAGAGTGTTGGCAGTGGAAATAGAAAGGAAGCAGTAGATGCTGAGAATGCTATGAATGTAGAAGGTTCAGGACTTGGTGGCTGTTTCAATGTTGGGATAAATGAGGGTGAAGCCAAAGATGACAAGACATCCAACAAGGTACCTCTTCTTAAAATCCCTAGATACCTTACAGACTCAAGGAGTCAGACAGTGAATTTGACAGCTTCAGCCAGGTCACTGAGTCACCAGTAGGACGAGAAGAGGAGCCACATCTCCACATGGTTTCTAAGAAATACCGCAAGGTGCTGGGGGACATCAGGGCCTGTGGGATGTGAGGAAAGGTACCCTGGGAAGGAAGTCATATGAGAAAGGATTGAAGGACTCAGTCAGGAGGCCTTCAACTACCACCCTGGACCCAGTAGGAAGGTTCTAGGAAAGGCTATGGCTACTGGAAAGATTTGGGGACTCTGAGGATATCCTTGTCTTGCTCAGACTATTTCTGCCTTAGGTGACCATCAAATATTCCAAGCTAGGACTGGAGGACTTTGACTTCAAACACTACAATAAGACCTTGTTTGCTGGATTAGAGCCCCACATCCCCAACGCCTACTGTAACTGCATGATCCAGGTAAGGGTTGCGTATTCCTACAATTTGAACGTGCCTACTGCTTTCCTTCTTCCCTATGGCCACTCGACCCTGCTCTTTCCAGGTATCCTCAGCCATGCTCACTTTACCATGGTCTCCTCTACAATTCTTTCTTGCCTCTACAACTTTCAAGTCTCCTCTGAGCTCCACTGGTTTGGTGGACTCACTGCTTCGGTGGACTCCTGCTGTGTATTTTCCACCAGCTCACTTAACCTTCATATTTCTCCTCACCCCCAGGCCAGTTTCCTACATCAGTTCTTCTGCTTATCCCTCCAGGTGCTCTATTTTCTGGAGCCTGTACGCTGTCTAATTCAAAACCACCTTTGCCAGAAGGAGTTCTGTCTGGCATGTGAGCTGGGCTTCCTCTTTCACATGTTGGACCTCTCTCGTGGTGACCCTTGCCAGGTCAGTACCTGGAGACCTGAGACACTTAAAATGGAAGGGGAAGGAAGGTGGACACAAAAGAGAAAATAACCCCTTTCCACCAACACATTTCCAGGGCAGTAATTTTCTTCGGGCATTCCGTACTATTCCTGAGGCCTCAGCCCTTGGTCTGATCCTGGCTGACTCAGATGAGGCTTCAGGCAAGGGCAATCTGGCCAGGCTCATTCAGAGGTGGAATCGCTTCATTCTCACTCAACTGCATCAAGATATGCAGGAGCTGGAAGTACCACAGGCTTATCGAGGTGCTGGAGGCAGGTATGAAATCAGGATAGAAATAGTTAAAGCCATCATGACAGGCCCCTCTGTGATGTAAAGGGTCTCCTAACTTCCTCAATGTGCATATATCATCCTCTCCATTCTTAGCAGCTTTTGCTCATCGGGGGACTCTGTTATTGGGCAGCTCTTCAGCTGTGAGATGGAGAACTGCAGCCTCTGCCGCTGTGGCAGTGAGACCGTGCGAGCCTCATCCACCCTGCTTTTCACACTCTCCTACCCTGATGGTAGCAACAGTGGTGTACCCTTCAGCTCTGTTGGGAAGGCTCCCCAAAATGTCCTATAATGTCAGGGAGAGGGTGTTGGGGGCTCACTGTGGGTAGAAGGGAGAACCAGGAGTAAAGCATCTAATTTTCCCTCAGATAAAATTGGGAAGAACTATGACTTTGCTCAGGTGCTGAAGCGAAGCATCTGCCTGGACCAGAATACACAGGCCTGGTGTGACAACTGTGAAAAGTACCAGCCCACGGTGAGTGGACTGTTGGACTGGACTAGAGTCCTGGTCCTGCCATGGAGATTCAGCATCATCCCATGTGGGGCTGGCTCTGTCAGCACTGCCATCCAGGGATCTCTGGTGGAGTGAGGAATCCCAATTTGAGGACACAGACCCAGGTCCCTGTCCAGACTCCTTTTCCTGTACATTCCCTGCCATTCCTTGTTTGTTTTTTCCTCTCAGATTCAGACCCGCAACATCCGCCATCTGCCAGATATTCTCGTCATCAATTGTGAGGTGAACAGCTCAAAAGAGGCTGATTTCTGGAGAATGCAGGCCGAGGTAAGCACTCAGACTAGAAACAGGGCTTCAGGAATAATTTTTCATTTTATCCCTGTTCTGACCTCCATACATGATTATGTTCCTGAAGAACTGGATGTTTTTCTTTTGTGTTCAGGTTGCCTTCAAGATGGCAGTAAAGAAACATGGTGGGGAAATCTCCAAGAACAAGGAGTTTGCTTTGGCTGATTGGTAGGTGCTGTCTTGGAAGTTGTCAAATGATTGAATTGTCCAGTGGCTCCTCTTGTCAAGATCTCTTTCAGAACAAATTTCCAATTCTTCTGACCTGATAGGAAGGAACTAGGGAGTCCAGAGGGTGTGCTGGTATGTCCCTCCATTGAGGAGTTGAAGAACGTCTGGCTTCCTTTCTCCATTCGCATGAAGATGACCAAGAACAAAGGGCTGGATGTTTGCAATTGGACTGATGGGGATGAGATGCAGGTTGTTGAAAAACCGGGAAGAGGAAAGGGAATAAGGGAGAGAAGGTGGGGCAGAAGGTAAAGGGGGGCAGGGGAAGGTGAAACTTAGCAGAGGGAAAAGGAAGAGAATAAGGCCTAGTATTTACCTGTTAGGGGATTTTCTGTAGTCACTCAGTTCAGTGTTGGGGTCTTAGATGGGCTAGGATGGAGATAACCTACCCTGGTACCCCATCCCCTATACCCCCAACTCCCTGTCCTCTGTCCCCATTCCCCTCCCTTCCCCATCCTTAAACTTAGCTTAGCAGCCTGGGTACCCCCCTCACAGTGGGGCCCAGCCAGGGCAGAGGAGGAGCATGGTGTCTATGTGTATGACCTGATGGCTACTGTGGTACACATCCTGGACTCACGCACAGGGGGCAGCCTGGTGGCTCACATCAAAGTTGGAGAGACCTACCACCAGCGCAAGGAGGTGAGTGAGGTTATAGAGGGCAGGAACACTCCTGGGATGGCCACAGTGAGTCCCAGATCTGTCCTTGAGTCTGAGACAGTGGTCTAGCCATCACTTTGTATCGCCACAGGCTTTCTTTGTATTTCCATAGGGCGTTACTCACCAGCAGTGGTATCTGTTCAATGACTTTCTTATTGAACCTATTGATAAGGTTAGTTGCAACATGTTCTGTTTCTTCTTGCATTTCCCCTTTTCCTAGCATCCTTATCTTTAGGGCCCTATAGAATGCCAGGCAGATTCAACAGGGAGGGAGGAAGGAATCCTCAGAAATAAAAACCATTAGCACTTAAAAATAGCACCTGAAAAAAAAAACAAACGAGCACCTGAGTCCTGGCCTCTGTCTGAAGTGGGGAAAAGGAAAAGGGTGATATACGTTAGCCATAAGTGCTTTTTCTCTTCTATAGCATGAAGCTGTGCAGCTTGACATGAATTGGAAAGTACCTGCAATCCTTTATTATGTCAAACGGAATCTCAATTCCAGATACAACCTGAACAGTAAGTGCTACATAGTAGACCCAAGTGTGTGGGCAGTTTAGATTGGGCTTCAGGATGAGATCTGGGACATTGCTTGCAAGTACTTAGGATTGGTAACCAGTGTTAATATTTCTGGAGATACTAAAGAGATTCCTGTTTATCAGACCTTAAATTTAGAAGCACGAAATCCAGCCTGAGCAACATAGCAAGACCCCATCTCTTATTTTTTTTTTTTGAGACGGATTCTCACCTCTGCGCCGGGGGCTGGAGTGGGCAGTGGCCGGAGTCTCAGCTCACCTGCAAGCCGCGCTCCCGGTTCCGGGCCATTCTCCTGCCTCAGCCTCGCCGAGTAAGCTGGGACTACAGGCGCCGCCACCTCAGCGGCTAGTTTTTTTTATTTTTTAGTAGAGAGGGTTTCACAGTGTTAGCCAGGATTGGTCTCGATCTCCTGACCTCGTGACCGCCTGTCTCGCTCGGCCAAGTGGCTGGGATTACAGGCTTGAGCACCGGCGCGGGGCCTTTTTTTTTTTTTGAGATGGAGTCTCACTGTGTCACCCAGGCTGGAGTGCAATGGCACAGTCTCGGCTCACTGAAACCTCTGCCTCCTGGGTTCAAGCAATTCTCCTGCCTCAGCCTCCTGAGTAGCTGGGATTACAGACGCCCGCCACCACGCCTGGCTAATTTTTTTGTATTTTTAGTAGAGACAGGGTTTCACCATGTTGGTCAGGCTGGTCTCGAACTCCTGACCTCATGATCTGCCCGCCTCGGCCTCCCAAAGTGCTGGGATTACAGGCGTAAGCAACCACACCCAGCCTAAAAAAAGTTTTCTTTTTTTTTTTAATTAGCCTGTGTAGGCCAGGCACAGTGGCTTATGGCCTGTAATCCCAGCATTTTGGGAGGCTGAGGTGGGCAGATCACTTGAGCTCAAGAGTTCGAGACCAGTCTGGACAACATGGTGAAACCCTGTCTCTACAAAAATTACAAAAAGTAGCCGGGTGTGGTGATGTGCTTCTGTTGTCCCAGCTACTTGGGAGGCTGACGCAGGAGAATCACTTCAGCCTGGGAGTTGGAGGTTTCAGTGAGTCGAGATTGCATCATTGCACTCTAGCCTGGGTGACAAGAGTGAAACCCTGTCTCAAAAAAAAATTTAGCTGAGTGTGGTGGCATATACTTGTGGTCCCAGCTAAAGCTGGAGAGGTTGAGGTGGGAGGATCACTTGAGCCCAGGAGGCCAAGACTACAGTGAGTAAGCCATGATTGTACCAGAGCATACTCCAGCCTAGGCAACAGGATGAGACCCCCCCTTTTTTTTTTTTTTTGACAGAGTATCACTCTTGTTGCCCAGGCTGGAGTGCAATGGCACAATTTCAGCTCACTGTGACCTCTACCTCCCAAGTTCAAGCAGTTCTCCTGCCTCAGCCTCCCGAGTAGCTGGGACTACAGGCGCCTGCCACCATGCCCGGCTAATTTTTTGTATTTTTAGTAGAGACGGAGTTTCACCATGTTGGCCAGGTTGGTTTTGAACTCCTGACCTCGTGATCTGCCCACCTTGGCCTCCCAAAATGCTGGGATTACAGCCGTGAGCCATGGTGCCCAGCCTGAGACCCTGTCTTTAAAAAAAAAACAAACAAACAAACAATGCTGTAAATCTTGAGAGTGGAGTGGAAATGAGATGAGGGGGGACGTTTGGTCAGAATGGCTTAGGTTATGATGTTACATCTTATTATTATTTTTTGTGGGACAGAGTTTCGCTCTTGTTGCCCAGGCTGGAGTGCAATGGCGTGATCTTGGCTCACTGCGACTGCGACCTCTGCCTCTTGGGTTCAAGTGATTCTCCTGCCTCAGCCTCCCAAGCAGTTGGGATTACAGGCAGGTGCCACCACGCCTGGCTAATTTTTTTTTTTTTTTTTTTTTGTCTAATTAGTAGAGATGGGTTTCACCATGTTGGCCAGGCTGGTCTCAAACTCCTGACCTGGTGATCTGCCTGCCTTGGCCTCCCAAAGTACTAGGATTACAGGTGTAAGCCACTGCACCTGTCTCATGTCTAATTATTCTTACCTCAAATGAAGATCTCTTTTGGAGGTGAGCTCCTTTTTTTTTTTTTTTTTTCCCAAAAAAAAAATTCTTTTGGGGGGTGGCCCTTTTTTTTTTTTTTTTTTTTTTTTTTTGAGATGAAGTCTTGCTCTTGTTCCCCCAGGCTAGAGTGCAATGGCGCGATCTCGGCTCACTGCAACCTCCGCCTCCGGGGTTCAAGTGATTCTCCTGCCTCAGCCTTCTGAGTAGCTGGGATTACAGGCGCATACCACCACACCTGGCTAATTTTTGTATTTTTAGTAGAGACAGGGTTTCACCATGTTGGCCAGGCTGGTCTTACACTCCTGACCTCAGGTGGTCTGCCCGCCTTGGCCTCTCAAAGTGGTGGGATTATAGGCATGAGTCACCACGCCCAGCTGTGAGCTCCTTATTAAGTACCTATTTGGTATCTTTAAACCATAGTTTCTCTGTAACCTTTTTCTGGATTCTCTAAACTAAGGTCCAAGTGAAAATCTTATTCTTTATTCTCTGTGGTCTTTTCTGGTTTTTTCTCAGCATGTTTGTTGATAATTTTGTGATGTGACCTGCTCTGTCTACCTGTCCCATTTATCAGACATGATCTTTTTTCTCACATGCTTTGATTATTGAGGGGTCACAGTGAAGACCCAGAGTCTATCAGCCACCTTGGGCTTCTCTCCCCTAGTTACTTCGCTATCCAAGCCCTGTGTCCTCTTCATTCTCCCTTCTAGTCAAGAACCCCATTGAGGCAAGTGTCTTGCTGGCTGAAGCCTCGCTGGCACGGAAGCAGCGGAAAACACATACTACCTTTATTCCACTGATGCTGAATGAGATGCCACAGATTGGGGACCTGGTGGGTCTGGATGCTGAGTTTGTCACCCTTAATGAGGTAACCAAGACCAAAGGAATGGGTCATTGCAAGAGAACTCTGAGGATATTAGGAGTTGTAAGCATTTCTCTGATTTCCTTATTAACTCTTCTCATGTAGGAGGAAGCAGAGTTACGCAGTGATGGTACCAAGTCTACCATTAAACCAAGTCAGATGTCAGTAGCCAGGATTACCTGTGTTCGGGGCCAGGGACCTAATGAGGGTATCCCCTTCATTGATGACTACATCTCTACCCAGGAGCAGGTATTAAGATACGGAGATGCAAGTGAGGCACACCCTGGTACTTATGTACAGTGCTCAAGAACCCAGGGAAGAGTGATAGGGGAAAACTCCACCTCACTTCCTGAAAAAGACTTGTCCTTTTCTCTATTCCTAGGTGGTGGATTACTTGACTCAATACTCGGGTATAAAGCCTGGTGACCTCGATGCCAAAATTTCCTCCAAGCACCTAACAACTCTCAAGTCTACCTACTTAAAACTTCGTTTTCTCATTGACATTGGAGTCAAGTTTGTGGGTCATGGCCTGCAGAAGGACTTCCGGGTCATCAACCTGATGGTTTGGCAGGGCTCTTTTAAGAGTCTTCTTGTGAGAGTGGGCCCCTCAGGGTATACATTGTGCCTTCAGAGAATGGGAAATTATAGTCCCGTACCTTAAGTCTCCCCCTTTTATCCTTGCCAGGTGCCCAAGGACCAAGTCCTTGACACTGTCTACCTGTTCCACATGCCCCGAAAACGAATGATTTCCCTGCGATTCCTTGCTTGGTACTTTCTGGGTGAGTTGCTCTGCCTTGTAGGCCCCTGTGGTGTACATTAATAGCAGAAGCAGCCATTTAAAAAAAAAGAAATCGTGTCCTTTGCAGCAATATGGATGGAGCTGTGGGCCATCATACTAAGTGAACTAACTCAGAAACAGAAAATCAGATACCACATATTCTCTCTTATAAGTTGGAACTAAACAATGAGTACATATGGACATAAGGATGGAAATAATAGACACTGGGGACTCTAAAAGTGGGGTTGGTGGGGGATGGGTGAGGGTTGAAAATTACGTATTGGGTGCATAGTTCACTATTTGCACAGTAGGGATACCAGAAGCCCTGTCCTCACCAGTACATGATACACCCATGTAGCAAACATGCACATGTACCCCAAATCTAAAATAAAATTTAGACATAAAAAATAAAAGCATGGGTGGAAAAGAAAAAGTAGGAAAAGTGTTAGAGGACAAAGTGGGAGTAGGGGTGACCCTCAGTTAGTGGTGACAGTTACTAATGGATTTAATTAACGTCAATATCCCTTCTGTGCAATGAAGAAGATGTTTGACAATTTCCCTTAAGGACAGTCAGGCTTTTTAGTTTTCTGGAGTCAGGTAGGAGTGGGGAGACATGTTCCTACCTCCCTTTGCTGGGTTCCAAACTATTCCACCTTTACTTACCCCAGACCTGAAGATTCAAGCGGAAACCCATGACAGTATTGAGGATGCACGCACAGCCCTTCAGCTCTACCGAAAGTATCTGGAGCTAAGCAAAAATGGCACTGAGCCTGAGTCTTTCCACAAGGTGCTCAAGGGTCTTTATGAGAAGGGCCGAAAGATGGACTGGAAGGTGCCTGAGCCTGAGGGCCAAACAAGTCCCAAGAGTAAGACCTGGGATGGGACAAGGGAAACTGGACTGGGTGGATTTTGTATTTTGTTTGTGACAGGGTCTCACTCTTACCCAGGCTGAAGTGCAGTAGCGTGATTACAGCTCACTGCAGCCTCGACTTCCTGGGCTCAAGTGATTCTCCCACCTCAGACTCCCAAGTACCTGGGACAACAGGCACACACCACCACACCCAGCTAATTTTTGTACTTTTTGTAGAAACAGGGTTTTGCCATGTTGCCCAGGCTGGTCTTAAACTCCTGGGCTCAAGCGATCCACCCACCTTGGGCTCACAAAGTGCTGAGATTACAGGCATGAGCCCAGCGCCCCCAACTGGGTGGATTTTGATTGCACATATGGAGAATAGCACTTCACAGTTTACAAAGCACTTCATCCTCCTAACGTTCAGTGAAATACATTTTATCAAAACTCTCCGTTAACTATAACTTCCTCTTGCCCAAGTCTAAAATGTTCAGGGAAGGTCCATGCCCTTTTTTCTCTTGCATTTTTCCTTCATAGGAAGTAATGAGAAGATGCTTTTTTCTCTACTCAGCTTGAATCATGCTTTTGGTTTTGTCTCTGACAGATGCAGCTGTCTTCTCCTCAGTGCTGGCGCTCTGACTACCCTTCTCAAAGAACCACTGCCCTCTCCCTTTACTGTTCTATAGCCCCAGAACTGGGAGATGGCTTCCTTAGTTGGCTATACCTTGTCCACTTCCAGTACTGGACGTGCTCAGGGTCTAGGGTCTCGGATGGTGCTATTAATAGAACTGGAACACAGCAGAATTGTTGCAAAGGTTCTAGGAGCCAGATTCATTCCTTCTTCATCCTTTGCAAAACAATGGTACAGAAACGGAGTCTAGAATTGACCCAGATAGAAAGTAATTGGTATTCTTAATATTCTGGGTCACTAATATCCAGGCAGAGAAGCTCCTGGAACCATAATTCTCAGTTCCTAGCTGGCTAGGGATTGAAGTCCTGGACAATGACAGAGGATACCACAGTAGTTCAAGACTTAGCACAAGTCACCAACTGCTTCAGGGATGCCTGGAGGGGCCAACAAGTAGAGTGTTGGTGGCCCAAGCAAACCAGTATTGCCAATACCATTTCCAAAAGGGCCTTTGGATCCTGGACAAAGCTTGGCTGCTGGCTTCATTTATTCCTGCTGATGGCTGAGAAGCATCTGTCTTCCATCCCACTGTCCTGTCCCAAGTTTTGTTCCGTTTTTTAAAAATTTGTTGTAAACTGCATGTTTTATAAAATAAAAACAAAATATCGTTTGTCATTTATCTCACTAGGGAACTGCTAGTGTGGGTTCTCTGGCTTCAGTCTTCCTCTCCTTCCTTTGAAGGTAAAGGTCCGGAATCCAAAGTTATGGATATGAAAGGGTATAATTAGGCCAGGCACAGTGGGTCACTTCTGTAATCCCAGCACTTTGGGAGGCCGAGGTGGGTGGATCACGAGGTCAGGAGTTCAAGACCAGCATGACGAAGATGGTGAAACCCCCCTATCTACTAAAAATACAAAAATTAGCCGGGCGTGGTGGATGGCGACTGTAATCCTAGCTGAGGCAGAGAATTGCTGGAACCCAGAAGGCGGAGGTTACAGTGAGCCGAGATTACGCCACTGTACGCCAGCCTGGGCGATAGGTCGAGACTCCGTCTCAACAAAAGGGAAAAAAAAGGTATAATTATGCCTTTTCTGGGCAATGCTGGGTCTTTGCTGTAGCTGCCCAGTACCCTACGTCAGACTGAAGATGTACAGTATGGTTTCCCCGTTAATTGTGTAAGCCGACAAACTACAGGTCCCAGGATAGCTTGAGACCCGTAGTTGCTCACAAAGATGAGTCTGGTGCTGCTGTGCTTCCTGGGAGATGTAGTTTCCTGTGTATTGAAACCTGGGCTGCTCGCTGGCCTGCAGAGCACCGTTTTGAAGGTCCTAGCCCACCTGGGTTGGCTCACGCGCACGACTAGCCGCTCCCATACAGTACACCCGGCCTCTGTTGTCTTTTAAGGCCACTCCTATTCTACGGCTGACCCCTGGAGGTCACGTGGAGCTGCTCGCCACGCAAGTCTGGGTCCTTCAGCGATTGACCGGGGTCCTTGCTGTCCGGGAGCCTCGCCCAAGCTGCCTGTTCGCGCGAGAGTTTGGAGGGGCGGGTTTGGGGTCGGTGTCTGATTGGGGCTCGCACCGCAGCACGCTCGAGCCCCGCTTAGGTACCAGTTAGCGCCACAGGAGCTGGGTCAGGCGGTCGCCGGGACACCCCGTGTGTGGCAAGAGGCGAAGCGCTCTGGAGGATTCCGGACAGCCCTGCTCCCCGCAGCCAGGTGTAGTTTCGGGAGCCACTGGAGCCAAAGTGAGAGTCCAGCGGTCTTCCAGCGCTTGGGCCACGGAGGCGGCCCTGGGAGCAGAGGTGGGACGGATGCGGGCGGCGAGGCGCTGGGCGCTGAGGGTTGGGGATAGACTGGAGCGAAAGCAATGGCGGAGTCCTTAGAAAGGGGGCTGAGGTCCGTACGGATAATCAACTTACGGGCTAGAGGTGGGGACGCAGGAATCTAAGGTGCGGGATCCAAATGGACCCTAATTATTGAATGCTGGCCTCCTGGCCTGACTGAGGGCTCCCTGCTGGCAGTTCCCTAGTGCCTGTAGTCCTCGCGTAATCGCCAACTTACCTCCTGTAGCTGCCACAAAGCCCCGTGAACCCTAGGCATGCAGTGCTAAAGTACCAACACCTAGGGCCTCACCTATCCACGTAGAGTCTGGGACTGAGCCCCAAGTCCTGAGCTCGCGCTCCCACCTACCGCCCTGGGGGAATCAGAGCCCTCAAGCGCTGGAACAGAGAAGCCCCTTTGTGTCCCAGCCATTTCCTGGAAAGTAGAGCCAGAGTCACAGTGAAGCCTTTGAAAGTGAGTGAGGAGTGGGGGGGTCAGGGAAAAATGGAGTCGGCTTCTCACACTTGTTTCATTCCCACACAAACCCAGGTGGAGCGACCCCGTTACGCTAAAGATGAAAGGCTGGGGTTGGCTGGCCCTGCTTCTGGGGGCCCTGCTGGGAACCGCCTGGGCTCGGAGGAGCCAGGATCTCCACTGTGGAGGTAAAGGCACAACGGGAAAAAGAAGTGGAGGAAGCAGAGCCTTGGGAGGGCATGAGATCCAAGGCCTGGGAGAAGGATGAATGGAAATCCTGGGTTGATCCCATTCTCCTCACACCCTACCCCCACCCTCTCCCCTGCTCCCATTCTCTCCTCTTCCACCAGCGTGCAGGGCTCTGGTGGATGAACTAGAATGGGAAATTGCCCAGGTGGACCCCAAGAAGACCATTCAGATGGGATCTTTCCGGATCAATCCAGATGGCAGCCAGTCAGTGGTGGAGGTAACTGTTACTGTTCCCCCAAACAAAGTAGCTCACTCTGGCTTTGGATGACAATTCGACTGCTTAAAAACGACCTTGGTTTAATAGAAATGAAGAAAACAGACTCAGAGAGATAGCTAAAAGATTTGGCTCTGTCTCGTTTGGAAGAGGCTGCAGGCTTATTCCCCATGCACTTGCTTCCTGGCTCCAAACCTTAATACTTTGTTTCTGCTGTAGAATTTGTTAGCAAACAGGGAGTGCCTTTTCCACGTCCACATGACTCGTTTTTACTGTAGCACTGTGGTATACATACAAACGTCCATTCAAAATCTGAGTCAGAGCTAAAAATAAAAAATGAAAAAACAGAAATAATAATAAAAGGTTTTATAATTAGGAAATTTTAGTCGAAAACAACACACATGTACACAAAAGGTGTATCTAATAAGTAATATATAAGGCAATGTTAAGATTACGGTGCTAGCCTGGGCATCATGGCAAAACACCATCTCTACAAAGAAATGCAAAAGTTAGCAGTGCATGGTGGCATGTGCCTGTAGTGACTGCTACTTGGAAGGCTGAGGTGGGAGGATCACTTGAGCCTAGAGGATCACTTGAGCTCAAGAGGTCGAGGCTGCAGTAAGCCGTGATCGTGCCACTGCACTCCAACCTGGGAAACACAGCAAAACCCTGTCTCAAAAAAGACAAAACAAAACCCAGCACTTTGGGAGACTGAAGCAGGCAGATCACCTGAGGTTAGAAGTTTGAGACCAGCCTGGCCAACATGGTGAAACTCCGTCTCTACTAAAAATACAAAAAATTAGCCAGGCACAGTGGCGCATGCCTATAGTCCCAGCTACTCGGGAGGCTGAGGCAGGAAACTCAATTGAACCCAGGAGGCGGAGGTTGCAGTGAGCCAGGATCACACCACTGCACTCCATTCTGGTTGACGAGAGCAAAACTCTGTCTTGGGAAAAAAAAAAAAGATTATGGTACCTTAATAGCTGTTGTCCACAGAGCCTACACTACCTCTTTAATACTGTGCTTACTGAGGATATTAGTCTCAATTTTAAAAAATTATTATTTTTGAGTCAGAGTTTCGCTCTTATTGCCCAGGATAGAGTGCAATGACACGATCTTGGCTCACTGCAACCTCTGCTTCCCGGATTCAAGCAATTCTCCTGCCTCAGCCTCCCAAGTAGCTGGGATTACAGGCATGCACCACCATGCTTGGTTAATTTTGTATTTTTAGTAGAGACAGGGTTTTTCCATGTTGGTCAGGATGGTCTCAAACTCCTGACCTCAGGTGATCCACCCTCCTCGGCCTCCCAAAGTGCTGGGATTACAGGCGTGAGCCACCATGCCTGGCCAAAAATATATATATATTAATGAGAACACATGGACACAGGGAGGGGAACATCACACATCAGGTCCTGTTGGGGTGTGGGGGGCTAGGGGAGGGATAGCATTAAGAGAAATACCTAATGTAGATGACAGGTTGATAGGTGCAGCAAACCACCATGGCACATGTATACCTAGGTAACAAACCTGCACGTTCTGCACATGTATCCCAGAACTTAAAGTATAATTTAAAAAAAAAAAATTCTCTTCATCTATAGAAATTAAAAGTATAGGTTGATCAGGGTTAATCAAAAAATTCTGTTTATAACTTGGAGCTAATGTTAACTGTCTTGTTTCTTAGAATTGTACAATGAAGTGCCAGGCACGGTGGCTCATGCCTATAATCCCAGCACTTTGGGAGGCTGAGGTGGGTGGATTACCTGAAGTCAGGAGTTTGAGACCAGCCTGACCAACATGGAGAAACCCCGTCTCTACTAAAAATATAAAATTAGCTGGGCGTGGTAGCACATGCCTGTAATCCCAACTCGGGAGGCTGATGAGGCAGGAGAAATCGCTTGAACCCAGGAGGTGGAGGTTGCGGTGAGCCAAGATTGTGCCATTGCACTCCAGCCTGGGCAACAAGAGTGAAACTCCATCTCAAAAAAAAAAAAAAGAATTGTACAATGAGGTAAAATCAAATCATATATTTGAAACTACTGCCAAGTACAGTGGCTCATACCTGTAATCCCAGCACTCTGGGAGACTGAGGTAGGCAGATCACTTGAATGCAGGAGTTCAAGACCAGCCTGGGCAACGTGGCAAAACCCTCTACAAAAAAAATACAAAAAAGTAGCTGAAGGCCGGGCGCGGTGGCTCAAGCCTGTAATCCCAGCACTTTGGGAGGCCGAGACAGGCGGATCACAAGGTCAGGAGACTCGAGACCAATCCTGGCAGACAGGTGAAACCCCGTCTCTACTAAAAAATTACAAAAAAACTAGCATGCGAGGTGGCGGGCACCTGTATCCCAGCCTACTCGGGAGCGAGGCAGGAGAATTGGTGTGAAACCCTGGAGGCGGAGCCTTGCAGTGAGCCGAGATGGCGCCACTGCACCGCCAGCCCTGGGCGACAGAGGGAGACTCCGTCTCAAAAAAAAAAAAGTAGCTGAGCCTGGTGGTGGTGCGCACCTGTGAGAGGATGAGGTGGGAGGATCGCCTGAGCGCCTGGGAGAGCCAAGCTGTAGTGGAGCCTCAGTCATCACATCCACTGCATTCTAGCCTAGGAACACAGTGAAAGGACTGTCTCAAAAAAAAAAAAAAAAAAAAAGTACTTTGAAACTGTCAAGTAAACCATACTAATTAAAAACCACTCTAGGCCGGGCACAGTGGCTCACATCTATAATCCCAGCACTTTGGGATGCCGAAGCGGGCAGATCACCTGAGGTCTGGAGTTTGAGACCAGCCTGACCAACATGGAGAAACCCCATCTCTACTAAAAATACAAAAGTTAGCTGGGTGTGGTGGTGCATGTCTGTAATCCCAGCTACTCAGGAGGCTGAGGCAGGAGAATCACTTGAACCCAGGAGGCGGAGGTTGCAGTGAGCCGAGATTGCACCATTGTACTCCAGCCTGGGCAACAAGAGCAAAACCCCATCTCAGGAAAAAAAAAAAAAACTAATTAAAAATTAAAGTCAATTAGGGAAAGCTTTTTAGAATAGGTTGTTAGAGCTAGATTTGGAAAGAAAAGTAAGGATATAAATTACTAATGTACAGAGGTAGAAGAGAGTGACCCAAGGCTGAGGACATTTCTAGGTGCCTTATGCCCGCTCAGAGGCCCACCTCACAGAGCTGCTGGAGGAGATATGTGACCGGATGAAGGAGTATGGGGAACAGATTGATCCTTCCACCCATCGCAAGAACTATGTACGTGTAGTGGGCCGGAATGGAGAATCCAATGAACTGGACCTACAAGGCATCCGAATTGACTCAGATATCAGTGGCACCCTCAAGTTTGCGGTGAGCTGTGGGAATCAGTAGCTGGTTCTTGGACGTTAAGGGGTTGTTGGAGAACCAATTAGAAAGTTAGGCTGATATCCTTGTCCTCCTCTTTGGAAGTGAAGGCAAGAGGCCTTTTATTGCCCTGTGTCACGCATTTCTCCCTTGGGTTGGCAGTGTGAGAGCATTGTGGAGGAATACGAGGATGAACTCATTGAATTCTTTTCCCGAGAGGCTGACAATGTTAAAGACAAACTTTGCAGTAAGCGAACAGGTAAGCTGCCCCCACTTTATCTCCTGTTCTGGTAGCTCTGTGGAACCTGATATTCCCTAACTCACCCATACACCCCCATCCCAGAAACCTCTGGTATTAGCTCAAGAGCTGTCTTCCATTTCCCTTGGCTTAGAGACTTGGGGTGTTCCTACCCATTTTCTGTCAGCTTTCAGAATTTGTGTCCCCTTGACCCTGAGATACAGGTGAGAGGGCAGTGGGGATGTTTTATCATTTATAAGCATATATTCTGCAGAATGGTAGTTGGTGTGTGTTTGTGTCAGCTTGGTCTGGGAAATTTTCTCAATACTGGCACATATCAGTATGAGAGTGGCATTTTCCTTTAAATTGTTTGCCATTTGCAGATCTTTGTGACCATGCCCTGCATATATCGCATGATGAGCTATGAACCACTGGAGCAGCCCACACTGGCTTGATGGATCACCCCCAGGAGGGGAAAATGGTGGCAATGCCTTTTATATATTATGTTTTTACTGAAATGAACTGAAAAAATATGAAACCAAAAGTACAAACTGTGTTGTCTTTTCATGCCCGGAATTGCCCTTACATTAAGCTTGAAAATAAGGAGTTATAGACAGGAAAGATAATGGAGGAGAAAGAAGAGTTTTGGGATTGACACAGGATAAAGGTAGGAGAGGCCTGAACCTTTAATTTTTCTATCTTCTGAGATTCCATTCCACTCATAAACTAGATAAGCTTTCAGTCAGTGCCTACTCAATACCATGTCTTTAGGGTCTAATTTTGGAGAAGAGAGGAACCTCCATGAGGAAGCAGGGGAACATAAGTGTATGGTAGTGTAGAATTCTAGAAATCCCTTGTGTTCATGGCTGTTGAAACATAAAGTAAGACAGAGCTTGGTCTTGAAGGAAATAATGGACATGCATTATTCTTCCTTCCCTCCCCATCTAGATGGAGGGACCAGCAAGAACAGAGACAGGAAGGGGAAAATGGATGTGACCAACTCAGCTGAAAAGTAAGGGCTTTTTCGGATAGGGACAGACGAGGTAAGGAATGTTGTTTAATGAGAGGCCTTGCTTGCCAGCCTAAGCTTTTAAATTTGATGCCAGTGGCAACAATAAAGTGTATCTTTCTTATCTCTATCACTAGCCATTGTCAATCTAGACTATAAGTCTGTCCACACTTCTGTGTGTAGAGATTCTAGACTGGGGCATAGGGATGAAAAACCTAAAAGATACCTTCTTTTGGAAACTTCTTTTTTTCTTTTCCTTTTTTTTTTTTTTCCTAAGACAGAGTCCTGCTCTATCACCTAGGCTGGCATGCAGTGGCGCAATCTCGGCTCACTGCAAGCTCCACCTCCCAGGTTCATGCCATTATCCTGACTCAGCCTCCCGAGTAGCTGGGACTACAGGCACCCGCCACCGCACCAGCTAATTTTTTTTTTTTTCTGAGACCAAGTCTCGCTCTGTCGCCCAGGCTGGAGTGCAGTGGCATGATCTCGGCTCACTGCAAGCTTCACCTCGCGGGTTCACGCCATTCTCCTACCTCAGCCTCCCGAGTAGCTGGGACTATAGGCACCTGCCACCACGTCCAGCCAATTTTTTGTATTTTTAGTAGAGACAGGGTTTCACCGTGTTAGTCAGGATGGTCTCGATCTCCTGATGTCGTGATCCACCTGCCTTGGCCTCCCAAAGTGCTGGGATTACAGGCTTGAGCCATCACGCCTGGCCCGCACCAGCTAATTTTTTTGTATTTTTAGTAGAGGTGGGGTTTCACCATGTTAGCCAGGATGGTCTCGATCTCCTAACCTCGTGGTCACCCGCCTCAGCCTCCCCAAGTGCTGGGATTACAGGTGTGAGCCACTGCGCCCGGCGGAAAATTCTTAAACACCCTGATCCTGAGGTGTGGTTGTCTCAGGATTTCAAATGGAATTATCTCCCAGGAACACCTCAAGGAGAGAAGACCTGAATAAACATTTCAAAGGTTTTAAAAATTTTAGAATCTAAAGAAACCTTAGAGGTTGTCTGGTTCACCTCTGCCCATTTTATAGATGAAGAAGCTGAGGGCCAGAAAAGCCATAGAACTTCATGAAGTTCTGTATTTAATGGCAAAACTGGGTCTATAAGCTATCTTTCCCAAGTGCCAATCTGATCTAATATAGCTATAGAGTAGCTTTTATTTTAAGTCTTTTTTTTCTAATAATACCTTGCACTAAGCCTGACACATAGAATGCATATATTCCACAAAGCTTTCTTGTACCAAAAATCCCTATGAAATCTGACACATTAACTAGAGCACAGAGCAAGCACTCTGATATTTGTTGTCAACTAATATCAATCTGGTGTTAATTCCATCTTCTCCCATCAGCCATAAGAAATGCTGTGTTCTCTCTAGTTTTCCAAACCAACTATTATAAACCTTATTTTTTTCTTCTATGATACATATAAGTAATAATTACATTTTTTCATGCTCCTGAAAGTATACCCAAGGTTCTGTCCATTTCCTGCTTCGTGCCTAAAAATTCCTTTCTCTTCCATCAGAAAGCTTATCAGAAGTATAAATGAGAGTACTCTTCAAGCCGGGTGCAGTGGCTCATGCCCATAATCCCAACACTTAGGGAGGCCAAGGTGGGCGGATCGCTTGAGTCCAGGAGTTTGAGACTGGCCTAGGCAATATAATGAGACCCCATCTCTACAAAAAATACAAAAATTAGCCGGCATAATTGTGTGCACCTGTGGTCCCAGCGACTCTGGAGGCCAAGGTGGCAAGATCTGGAACCCAGGAGGCTGAGGCTGCACTGAGCTGTGATTGTACTACTGCACTCTAGCCTAGGCAACAGAGTGAGACTCTGTCTCAAATACAATAAAGAGAGTACTCTTCTGGAAACGTAAAACAGTTTTAATTTAGGAAACAAATTATTCATAGTTTTAAATAAATACATTTAATGTTAATCAGTAACAAGTTACTTGTGATGCACCTTACTGGTTTGTCGAAGTACAGCTGTTAAGAACTCTCCAGCTGGAGAGACTTTGTCATTGGTACACAAGGGTATGTCCTATATAGGAAAGGGCGGATGTTACCTTCTAGGCTTGATTAAGGATACACTTTGTGGGTTTTAAAATTTTTTTAATTTTTTCCTGAGGCAGAGTCTCGCTCTGTCGCCCAGACTAAAGTACAGTGGTGCAATCTTGGCTTACTGCAACCTCCGCCTCCCGGTTCAAGCGATTCTCCTGACTCAGCCTCCCAGGTAGCTGGGATTACAGGCATGTGCCATCATGCCTAGCTAATTTTTGAGTTTTTTGTAGAGACAGTGTTTCACCATGTTGGCCAGGCTGGTCTTTTTTTTTTTTTTTTGAGGCGGAGTCTCGCTTTGTCGCCCGGTCTGGAGTGCAGTGGCCAGATCTCAGCTCACTGCAAGCTCCGCCTCCCGGGTTTACGCCATTCTCCTGCCTCAGCCTCCCGAGTAGCTGGGACTACAGGCGCCCGCCACCTCGCCCGGCTAGTTTTGTATTTTAGTAGAGACGGGGTTTCACTGTGTTAGCCAGGATGGTCTCAATCTCCTGACCTCGTGATCCGCCCGTCTCGGCCTCCCAAAGTGCTGGGATTACAGGCTTGAGCCACCGCGCCCGGCCCCAGGCTGGTCTTAAACTCCTGGCTTCAAGTAATCCGCCCACCTCAGCCTCCCAAAGTGTTGGGATTACAGGCGTGAGTCACCGTGCCTGGCAGGAAGATACACTTTGCAAACCTCTTATTTTATTATTATTATTATTATTTTAGCAAGACAGGGGTCTTGCTCTGTTGCTCAGGCTGGAGTGAAATGGCATGATCATAACTCATTGCAGCCTCTAACTCCTGGCTTCAAGCAATCTTCCTGCCTTGGCCTCCTGAGTTTCTAGGATTACAGGCAAGCACCACCATGCCAGGCTTTGCACATGTTTTAATTCATATCACAAGGAATCCATGAATTTATCTGAACCCTCTGGAGGTTCATTAAAATAAATTATTATAGCCCAGTATTTGGTAGAGCATATACTCTTAACCTTGTAAATCTGATTAAGCTTCAGATGCCTTCTTAATTTATCAGTAAAATGTTAAAACTTTAATAAACACTTCCGAAGACAGTGTTAAATGAAGTACCGATATAACAGGAAAGTTTATTATGTGAAAATTTAGTCCTTTAGAAATAAGTTTTAGGGCTGGGCACAGTGGCTCATGCCTGTAATCCCAGCACTTGGGGAGGCCAAGGCAGACGGATCAGTTGAGGCCAGGAGTTCGAGACCAAGCCTGGCCAACATGCCAAAAACCCATCTCTACCAAAACACAAAAATTAGCCAGGTGTAGTGCCATGCGCCTGTAGTCCCAGCTACTAGGGAGGTAGAGGTTGCCGTGAAGATTGCGCCACTGCACTTCAGCCTGGGCAATAAAGTGAGACTCAAAAAAAAGTTTAGAGGCCGGGCGCGGTGACTCAAGCCTGTAATCCCAGCACTTTGGGAGGCCGAGACGGGCGGATCACGAGGTCAGGAGATCGAGACCATTCTGGCTAACACGGTGAAACCCCGTCTCTACTAAAAAAATACAAAAAACTAGCCGGGTGAGGTGGCGGGCGCCTGTAGTCCCAGCTACTCGGGAGGCTGAGGCAGGAGAATGGCGTAAACCCAGGAAGCGGAGCTTGCAGTGAGCTGAGATCCGACCACAGCAGTCCAGCCTGGGAGACAGAGCGAGACTCCGTCTCAAAAAAAAAAAAAAGTATAGGCCAGATGCAGCAGCTCACACCTATAATCCCAACACTTTGGGAGGCTGAGGCAGGAGGATCATTTGAGCCCAGGAGTTTGAGACCACCCTGGGCAACATAGCAGGACCCTGTCTACGCAAAAAAATTAGCTGGGTATAGTGGCAGGCATCTGTAGTCCTGTCTACTCAGCAGGCTAAGGTGGGAGAACTGCTTGAGCTAGGGAGGTCGAGATTGCAGTGAGTCATGATCTCGCCACTGCACTTCAGCCTGGGCGACAGAGCAAGACCCTGTCTCAAAAAAAAAGAAACAAAAAAAGTGACGTGGCATGATCTCGACTCACTGCAACCTCCACCTCCCGGGTTCAAGTGATTCTCCTGCCTCAGCCTCCCAAGTAACTGGGACTATAGGCGCCCACCACCATGCCCGGCTAATTTTTTTATTTTTAGTAGAGGTGGGGTTTCACCGTGTTGGCCAGACTGGTCTTGAACTCCTGATCTGAAATGATCCACCCACTTTGGCCTCCTGAAATGCTGGGATTACAGGCATGAGCCACTGCCTGGCCAAAAAAAAAAAAACGTTTTACAGAATTTTTTAACTTAAAAAGGATTCATAGGTACAATATTCCTTTAAATATAGGACAGGGGCCAGGTGCAGTGGTTCACGCCTGTAATCCCAGCAGTTTCGGAGGCTGAGGCAGCAGATCACTTGAGCTCAGGAGTTCGAGACCAGCCTGGGCAACATGGAGAAGCCCCATCTCTACAAAAAATACAAAAATTAACCAGGCAGGGCACGCCTGCAGTCGAAGCCACTCAGGAGGCTGAGGTGGGAGGGTGGCTTGGGCCCAGGAGGTTGCCGTGAGCTGAGATCTTGCCACTGCACTCCACAGCCTGGGTGACAGAGCCAGACTGTCATAAATAAATAGGAATAAACAGCAGAGGGAAGGGAAATAATATATGTTGAATACTTGTATAACAAGCACATACACACTCTTTTTTTTCTTTTTTTGAGACGGTTTTGTTCTGTTGTCCAGGCTGGAGTACAGTTGTGAGATTATGGCTCACTGCAACCTCCACCTCCCAGGCTCCAGCAATCCTCCCACCTCAGCCTCCTGAGTAGCTGGGACTACAGGCGCCCACCACTGCGCCCGGCTAGTTTTTTTTGTATTTTTAGTAGAGATGGGGTTTCACCGTGTTAGCCAGGAGGGTCTCGATCTCCTGACCTCGTGATCCACCCGCCTCGGCCTCCCAAAGTGCTGGGATTACAGGCTTGAGCCACTGCGCCCGGCCTAAAGTAGTACTTTTTAAATATGGCTTGAAAAACTGTCTCCAAGTTTGAATGTATGCCCTCTGATTCTAGTAATCTATAGTGGAAAAGCATTATATCCTCTGTTCAGCCATTTTTCCTGACTATTCTTTTTTTTTTTTTTTTTTTTTTTTTTTTTTTTTTTTTTTTTTTTTTTTTTGAGACGGAGTCTCGCTCTGTCGCCCAGGCTGGAGTGCAGTGGCCGGATCTCAGCTCACTGCAAGCTCCGCCTCCCGGGTTTAGGCCATTCTCCTGCCTCAGCCTCCCCAGTAGCTGGGACTACAGGCGCCTGCCATCTCGCCCGGCTAGTTTTTTGTATTTTTTAGTAGAGACGGGGTTTCACCGTGTTAGCCAGGATGGTCTCGATCTCCTGACCTTGTGATCCGCCCGTCTCGGCCTCCCAAAGTGCTGGGATTACAGGCTTGAGCCACCGCGCCCGGCCCTGACTATTCTTTATAAGACACCCCTTTTACCTTTCTAGTCATTTTTTGTTTTTGCTGTTGTTTGAGACGGAGTCTTGCTTTGTCGCCCAGGCTGGAGTGCAGGGATGCAATCTCGGCTCACTACAACCTCCGCTTCCCCTGCTCATGCGATTCTCCTACCTCAGCCTCCCAAGTAGCTGGGATTACAGGCATGCACCACCACACCTGGCTAATTTTGTATTTTTAGTAAAGACGGGGTTTCTCCATGTTGGTCAGGCTGGTCTCGAACTCCCAACCTCAGGTGATCCGCCCATCTCAGCCTCCCAAAGTGCTGGGATTACAGGCATGAGCCACCGCGCCCGGCCTAATTTTTGTAATTTTAGTAGAAACGGGGTTTCAACATGTTGACCAGGCTGGTCTCAAACTCCTGACCTCAAGTGATCTGCCTGTCTCGGCCTCCCAAAATGCTGGATTAGAGGTGTGAGCCACCGGGCCTGGGCTGTAGTTTTGAGACAAGCTTGCTCAGTCGCCCAGGCTGGAATGGAGTACATGGAGTGCAGTGATCATGGCTCACTGTAGCCTCAAACTCCTGAGCTCAACTGATCCTCCAACCTCAGCTGCCCCAGTAGCTGGGACTATAGGCGCACACCACCTGAACTGGCTTTGTACATTTTTTGTTGAGGTAGAATTTCATCATGTTGCCCAGAGTGGTCTTGAATTCCTGGTCTCAGGTGATCCTCCTGCCTTGGCCTTCCAAAGTGCTGAGACTACCACTCCTGGGATTACTGGCATGAGAAACCACACCCAGCCCCCTTTATGGTCATTTCAAATGCTAAATGTTTGTCTCTCCAACTTTATGTATTCTGTCAGTCACCATTTATTATCTAGTTCACGTATGGATGTGAAAGTCTTTACAGATGAGTAAGACTATAGTTCCTTATCTTTTATTTTTATTTATTTTTTTAGAGACAAGTTCTCACTATGTTTCCAATCTGAGTACAGTGGCTATTCACAGGCATGATCATTAGGCACTATAGCCTCAAACTCCTGGGCTCAAGCAATCCTCCTGCCTCAGCCTCCCTAGCAACTGAAATTACAGGCACATTCCACCTTGCTTGGCCTTTTTTTTTTTTTTTTTTTTTTTGTGTTTTTTTATTTTTTGTCTCGCTCTGTCGCCCAGGCTGGAGTGCAGTGGCCGATCTCAGCTCACTGCAAGCTCACGCCCCCGGGTTTATGCCCATTCTCCTGCCTCAGCCTCCGAGTAGCTGGGACTACAGGCGCCCGCCACCTCGCCAGCTAGTTTTTTGTATTTTTTAGTAGAGACGGGGTTCACCGGGTTAGCCAGGATGGGTCTCGATCTCCTGACCTCATGATCCGCCGCGTCCGGCCTCCCAAGGCTGGGATTACAGGCTTGGCCACCACGTCGGCGGGTGCGTTGAGGAAGCCGGTGTTGTTCTCTTTTGGAAACGGGCGAGTCCTTGCATCTGTTGGCCAGGGCTGGAGCGATCTCACTGCAAGCTCCACCTCCCACGGTCACGCGCCATTCTCCTTGCCTCAAGCCTCCGAGTTAGCTGGACTACAGGCGCCTGCCCACCACACCCGAGCTAATTTTTTGGTATGTTTTTGGAGTAGGAGACGGGGTTGCACCGTGTCTAACCAGGAAGTCTCGATTCTCCTGATTTGTGATCCACACCGCCTTTGGCCTCCCAAGTTCTGGATTACGGACATGACGCCACCATGCTCAGCCCGAAATATCGTTCAGATATAGGCAACACAGTGAGTTGGGATGCTTGTCGCAGGGAGACAGTTGACAATGACTTCAAAATCCCTGCACGTTACCAGCTGATCGTTTACAATTGCCAGGTGTGGTGGCTCATGCTTGTAATCCCAACACTTTGGGAGGGACAAGGAAGGAGGACTCACTTTGAGCCCAGGAGTTCAAGGACCAGCTGGCAACATAGCAAGGACCCTGTCTCTACAAAAAAAAAAAAAAAAAATAGGAAAAATTAGCCAGTGTGTGTAACGTGGCTGTTAGGTCCCAAGCTGGTTGAGAGTCGGAGGTGGAGAGATCGCTGAGGACAGAAGTCGGGCAGCAGCGACGATCATGCCACTGCATCAGCTGGGGTTACAGAGCAAGACCTTCTCTCAAAAAAAAAAAAAAAGGCTGGGCACCGGTGGCTCCAAGCCTGTAATCCAGCACTTTGGAGGCTTGAGACGGCGGATCACGAGGTCAGGAGATCAAAAACCATCCTGGCTAACACAGTGAAACCCGTCTCTACTAAAAAATACAAAAAACTACCGACGATGGTGGGCGGGCACCTGTATCCAATCCCAGCTACTTGGTGAGGCTGAGGCCCAGGAGAATGGCGTGAACCGGGAGGCGAGTTTGCAGTGAGCTGAGATCCGGCCACTGACACTGCAGCCTGGGCGACAGAGCAAGACTCGCCTCAAAAAAAAATAAAAATAAAAATAAAATAAAATAAAATAAATGTTAAAAAAAAAATCACAATCATCATGGAAGAAATACAGCTTAGGGCCAGGTGCTGTGACCAACCTGGCCAACATGGTGAAACCTCATCTCTACTAAAAATACAAAAATTAGCTGAACGTGGTGGCACGTACCTGTAATCCCAGCTACTCGGGAGGCTGAGGCAGGAGAATCACTTCAACCAGGGAGGCAGAGGTTGCAGTGAGCTGACAGCTGAGATTGTGCCACTGCACTCCAGCCTGGGTGACAGAGTGAGACTCCATCTCAAAAAAAAAAAAGAAAAAGAAAAAGAAATATAGCTTAGTAATGCTGACCTTGGTCTGAATGTATAGCTATACCAATTACAAGCTATGACACTGGGTAGGATACTTCATCTAAGTCTTGGTTTTCTCTTCTTTTTATTTTTTAATACCTATGAAATTTAGAGTTGTGAAGATTAAGATAATGCACATTCCAGGCCAGGCACAGTGGCTCACGCCTGTAATCCTAGCACTTTGGAGACCAGCCTGGGCAACATGGTGAAACCCCATCTCTACTAAAATAGAAAAAAAAAAAAAAAAAATTAGCCAGGTGTGGTGGCGTGCGCCACTCAGGAGGTGGAGGTTGCAGTGAGCCAAGATCACACCACTGCACTCCAGCCTGGGCGACAGAATGAGACTCCATCTCCAAAAAAAAAAAAAAGATACTGCATGTTCCACATTTACATAGTATCTGCAGATAGTAAGGGATCCTCCAGTTTAAGTTTTAGCTGTTATCTACTAAATACAGGAGTTTGGTTTACCCGTGTAGTTTAAGGGTTTAAATTTAGGTTTTATTAGCCCACTTGTCCTTTGCCACCAGGGGGTGCTATTGCCTCCCTACATTTTAAAGAGGCCCTCCCAAGGTCACAACAACCTGAATTCTCAGCCTTCTCTCACTTGCCCCTTCAAGTTCCCAAGCACTTAGTTATACTTGAACCTAGAGCTCACTTGGCTGTTTTATTCATGCCAATCTTTCTTCCTTAACACTCTGTCCATCTCCCCAGGTCCCATCAGTGTTGAGAAGGAATCTAGGCCAGCTCCTGGAAGATGCCAGTTAGCCCCTTTGATCCTGTGCTTTCCAATTGCCCTTACAGCAGTCGATGTCAGGATTGGACAACTTCAAAGCAAGTCCATAAAGTCCCCATGGCACTAGGGCTCTGGAGAGGGTTAGAGCATTGCTGTTCCCCACCCAGTCACTAAAGCTCCAAGACCTCCTGTGGCCTCCAAAAATTGTCCCTTTGGTAGTCTCATCCTGGGGCACTGAAGTTCAGTCCTGTGGTCTGCTGGTTAGTCTCTGTGGATAATTAACCAGAGAAAAGGAACCAGTTCAGACTATTGTAGAGTTATGTGGAAATCCTTTATGAGATGCTAAATTGGGAGCAAATATTGATCAGTGAAGCTTTGAAGTCACCAGGGAGGTAGCTGAGGTCAGTGCTGCTCTGGGGCATTGCCTAAAGTTTTTTCCTGAGACCTAACTATCTGATCCCCAGGCCAGAAAAGCATTGGTTGTTAGGTGTGAAGTTGGGTATAAAGAAAATTAAGAAGAGAAAATAGCGGTTTTCTTTCTCTTTTTCAAGTCCAAGCTAGAAACTCAGTTCTTTGTAAAGGAGATCTATCTAAACCTGGCTTAGATGGATACTGAGACCTCTGATCCTTGTTACTGCTATGTGGTGAGACAAAAGGGCTATTCACAGCTGGGCGCAGTGGCTCATGCCTGTAATCCCAGTACTTTGGGAGCCCGAGGTGGGTGGATCACCTGAGGTCAGGATTTCGAGACCAGCCTGACCAACATGGCAAAACCCTGTCTCTACTAAGAATACAAAAATTAGCTGGGCATGGTGGCGGGTGCCTATAATCCCAGCTACTCGGGAGGCTGAGGTAGAAAAATCACTTGAACCCACGAGGCAGAGGTTGCAGTGAGCTGAGATAGTACCACTGCATTCCAGCCTGGGCTACAGAGCGAGACTCTGTCTGAAAAAAAAAAAAAAAAAAAAAAAAAGGTTGTTCACTTGGGGCTGGAGGTTTGTGGATAAGATGTACTGGTCCTTGGGTCAGTTCCCCTCTACCCTTGGGTCAATGACTACGACAGGCTTGCGGAGGCACAAAGGTCCTGAAGCCTTGTCTACCCAGAGGAGTTAGAAAGTGGTGCGGAATATCACTTCAGGGTCGTGTTACGGTCTCTGGGGAGCACAGGATGAGAGAGCATAGAAGATTGCCAAGTGGCTGGGTGCGGTGGCTCACGCCTGTAATTCCAGCACTTTGGGAGGCTGAGGCGGGTGGATCACGAGGTCAGGAAATCGAGATCATCCTGGCTAACACGGTGAAACCCCATCTCTACTAAAAATACAAAATATTAGCTGGGCGAGGTGGCGGGCGCCTGTAGTCCCAGCTACCGGGGAGGCTGAGGCAGGAGAATGGCGTGAACCCCGGAGGCGGAGCTTGCAGTGAGCCGAGATCGCGCCACTGCACTCCAGCCTGGGCGACAGAGCAAGACTCAAAAAAAAAAAAAAGGTTGCCAAGTAGGAGAGGTGGCCCAGAGGCCCTAGAGAATGATGTGACGAAAGGGGATCTTCGATGAGGGGTTAGTCTGCGGCTCCTAATCTATGTCTAAAGTGGGGTGGGCTGCTGTGTGGGGTTACGTGACCAGAGTGGCAGTGAGACTAATGCCCATGACCCAGAGACTGTGGCTGGCTTTGTAAGCCTTCATAGTAAGGGGGCAGTTGTTAAGACTTGGATTTCCTGCCATTATACATAGAACTGACAGCTCACAAAGCACTGGATATTCAGGCTCCTGCTTTTGCTTTTCTCCCCATATCGGGGTCTGTTAGTATCTATAATGTCGTGGCCTCTGCTGACCTCAAATGATCTCCACCAAGCAGCTAACTCTGGCATCAGAGCCTGTTGTCCACATGATGTCGCCTCCATGGCCATGAAGCCATTAACCAAAGACATTCCTCAAGAAAGCGTGCCAAGGTGGTATAGGAGGAGCAGGCAATGATCAGTTTCCATGATAGCTTATTAAGGAATTGGCTCCAAGGACCTTCAAAGATCAAGCCCTGGAGCGTCTCCTTTAGTATTCGCCTCAGAGATAACCCCAAACGTGTTAAGGTCAAAGGGAAAAGCCAAGAGGGAAGTTAACTGAGTTCTCAGGCACGTACTTGGCCACCCGCACTCCCCCGCCCGCCACCCATACACCCTTAATTAGCCCTAATCCGGGCGGTCCAATCCTCCCCGTCACAACTGCTGTCAAGGGCTCAGGTCCCGCCCCACTTCCATGCCGGACCAATGGCCGGGCCCAGGGAGAGTCCCCTGAGAGGGGCGGGCTCGGGTTCCGGCCAGTGGGCGGGGCCTCGCTGAGGACCCCGGGCAGGGCGCCGCCGCCGGTTCGTCTACCCTTTCCCTCAGCCGCCTCCTTTCAACCTTGTCCACCCGTCGGCGCGGCCTCTGGTGCAGCGGCGGCTGCTCCTGTTCCTGCCGCAGCTCTCTCCCCTTCTTACCTCCCCACCAGATCCCGGAGATCGCCCGCCATGGCTTTACTCACTGCGGCCGCCCGGCTCTTGGGAACCAAGGTGAGCAGCGAGGGGAGGGAGCACGCCGTCCCAGGGTGGGGCTGAGGCGACCGCAGGCCCTCCGGCGCCGGGGTCTCCCTCCCACACCCGTGCGCACCCTGCGCGCCTTAAAGGGCCCTGCGCTTGGCTGGCCGCCAGCCCTGCGTGAAGCTCCCGGGACCATGTGCCGCGCTTCCCTTATGTCCCCTGGGGGTGAAATGCACGCCGCCCGCCCTCGGCCGGCAGTCTAGAGCGCGTGAGGAGGCCGACCCTGCTGTCACCCCGCATATCTGAAATGAAAGGGAAGGGGATGCGTGGCCCTGAAATAGGAAGGAGCTGAGACAGGAACCTCTGGTAGAGAAGAGATGTGGTGTTCCACTGGAGTTACATTCAGTTTGGTGGGGGGAGCGGGAGTGAAGAGATGTGCTCACTCTGGAGCAGTGGCTAATTTCGTCCTCTGCTTTATAGGAAGGGCATTGTCAGTTCCCGAACTGCCTGTTTCCATTTCTCCAAGTCTATTATTTAAACCTTCGGTGACCACGCCGAGCACAAGAATGGGTCCTTCAGGCCCTCCTCTTTGTCCTTGGGACTCTTGCACTTTTTATATAGGAGGAGCTTGGGTGAGGTGGAGCATTTCTGTACAGCGTCCTGCATGACTATCATATATGATTGGAGAAAGAACCAGAAAGGTGGTTCCACCAAACTGCAGGCCAATAAATGAAGATCCTCGGCAAGAGATAGTAATGCCAAGGTCACATGACCGTCATACTACTTGCTTACCCAGGTTATGCCGTTGATCTTAAGTCTACTTTATCCAGGAACTTTCTCTCCTTCTTTGGGGTCCTTTACTTGGTATTGGGCATGGAAATACTGTTGCAGGTAATGATGCCTTCAATTTCAAATTGCCAGTACTTTTAGTTCTGGGTAACTTGGCCCTTTTAGACAGAAACTGCTGTGCTGAGGGAGTCCCAGCCCTCTAATCCAAGCAGGGGACAGTCCCACAAGTGACCTTGACTTCTGCAAAGAACTCAGTTTTTCCTGCGGATAATTTAAAGCTGACAGCACCTAAAGGAAAGGAAAGCCTTAGGATGGTTTTGGCTTGCTGTATGTAATTTTTTTTTTTTTTTTTTTTGAGACAGGATATTGCTCTGTCACTCAAGCTGGAGTCTTCTGGTGTGACCAAGGCTCCCTGCAGCTTGAGCCCCTCTTGGGCTCAAGCAATCCTCCCACTTCAGCCTCCCAAGTAGCTGGGACCACAGGTGTGCACCGCCACACCCGGCTAATCTTTTTTTATTTTTAGTGGAGGCGGCGTCTCCTTATGTTGCCCAGGCTGGTCTTGAACTCCTGAGCTCAAGTGATCTTCCTGCCTCAGCTTCCCAAAGTGCTGGGATTACAGGTGTGAACCACTGCACCTGGCCTGCTGTGCATTATTTTTCATGGTTGGCGCAAACTGAAACTTGTGAGATTTACCTTGGTTCTTCCACCCAGTGGAAAGTACTAGCTGAGCATTTGGGAGATGCTTGTCTTACTTGGCTGTTGCTTCTCCTGCTGCTGGGGAAAGGGTAAGGAAGCCTCTTGGGAAATGAAGCAAGTTCTAGATAGCGTTTTGGCAGAATAGGGGACACTATAATTAACTAATTTCGGAGCTGCTAACCCAGACCAGAGAGTCTAACCCTACAGTGAATGTGAAAAAGTCTTAGGATTTACCTATTGAATTTATTTTGCTCCTTAAGCCCATATGGAAGCTCAGAACACTTTTGGGGTGAGAGAGCTACGTAATTATGGTACCATTATTTTCCTATTAGAGATGGCCTGACGATCCTAGTAACCTGTCAGTTGAAAGCTATTAGAAGGCTTTTGACCCTTAAAAGTAGGACAGGCACGGTGACTCACACCTGTAATCTCAGCACTTTGGGAGGCGGAGGTGGATGGATCACCTGAGGTTGGGAATTCCAGACCAGCCTGACCAACATGGAGAAACCCCATCTCTACGAAAAAAGCAAAATTAGCCAGGCATGGTGGTGGATGCCTGTAATCCCAGCTACTTGGGAGGCTGAGGCAGGAGGATCACTCAAACCCGGGAGGCGGATGTTGTGGTGAGCCGAGATCACGCCATTGCCCTCCAGCCTGGGCAACAAGAGCGAAACTCCGTCTCAAGGGGAAAAAAAAAAGGGTAGCAAAGCCCAATACACTCAGGACTGGAAATCCCCTGAGAAATAAGCAATATGACCAGGATACCAAGAAGCTTGTTGGCTTGTCAGCATTGCTGGCACCTGCCTGCGCTTTCTAGCTTGGCCTGTGGATAATTGTAGTCATAATTGGTAATTTTACTTTTGCTAATAAAGTAGACTTTGGGAGGCAGTAATTTCTCACCAGTGAGAACTGACTCTTACCACTTTGAGTCTCAGCGTCAGGTGTAGTTTTACTTTTCTGAGAAGAAAATTTTTTTTTTTTTTTGAGACAGAGTCTCACTGTCATTCAGGCTGGAGTGCAGTGAAGTAATCTCCTGTCGTGTAACCTCTGCCTCCCAGGCTTAAGCAATTCTCGTGACTCAGCCTCCTGAGTAGCTGGGGTTAGCAGGTGTGCACCACCACGCCCAGCTAATTTTTTGTATATTTGGTAGAGATGGGAATTCACCATATTGGCCAGACTGGAGAATTTTTTTAATCTTACTAGGAGACAAAATGTGAATTAGTCATTGTTCTATTGTTCTACTCTCACTGTCACATAATTTAAAACACCTGAGTTAGAGAAGCTAACTCAGCTTTGAGATTATTTGACTTGTTTATCCAAATGAATTAATGCTAAGCAATAGCCTTAGTATTATCTGTGGGTGACTTAGTTTTGTGACATCAAAATTTCTTTTCACAGATGATCTGGGTTTGGATTTGGGCTAGGAATTGAAGTTGGGCTACAGTTCACTTCTGGACTTTTGAAGTCAACATGCTTAACCAACCCTAGCTAAAGGGAACTGTCTCTTGAGCCACTGAAAATTACTTCTTCAAGCTAGTATGTTTGAAACTGAATAAATCAATTCAAAGATGTTTCTAGGTTACTTCTAGACTTTTTCAAGACACTTAAATGCAAAGGAACCAATGGTTTCTTTACATTGGACTTACACCACTGTATAGCATCACATGTATAAGTCCTACTCAGAAATTGGGTTCAACAAAACCGAGTTGGTTTTGTCCTGCAAAATATTTAGTTAGGTTTTAAAACGCAATTTTTTTTTTTTTTTTTTTTTTTTGAGACGGAGTCTCACTCTGTCGCCCAGGCTGGAGTGCAGTGGCCGGATCTCAGCTCACTGCAAGCTCTGCCTCCCGGGTTTATGCCATTCTCCTGCCTCAGCCTCCCAAGTAGCTGGGACTACAGGCGCCCGCCACCTCGCCCGGCTAGTTTTTTGTATTTTTTAGTACAGACAGGGTTTCACCGTGTTAGCCAGGATGGTCTCGATCTCCTGACCTCGTGATCCGCCCGTCTCGGCCTCCCAAAGTGCTGGGATTACAGGCTTGAGCCACTGCGCCCGGCCACTTAAAACCCAAATTTTTTAAAGGCAAGGGCTCGTATCTCTGTGCCTTCACTTTGACTATCAGCCTACCCAAAGTAACGGTGATTCCTTGATACTAGAATGGCAGGGGAAGCCTATGGGGTGTTAGTGGTGAGATGATCGCATTTGATCTTCCTAGTGGCCTTTAGGTTGGTAGCAGGTGAATGAATGCATGGAGAGGCAGCAAGAACAGTATGGTAGTTGGCAGTGATAAAGTTGGCATTCCTGACTTAAAATCCAAGGGACAGCAGAAGGGAAACCAGACTTGGTGGATTTCAATAAAGCCACACAATGATTCCTTCTGCTCTGTGTCAATGCTTTATGCAATGGAGTTGAGTAGGATGTGAAATTTAAAACCGTAATGAGGCAACTTTAGCAATAAATCTTTCTTAGCATCTGATTATCTTTCAGTTCTTGCTTCAACTTTGCTTCAGCTGCCCAAATTCCCTAGTTCTTTGTTTTGGGGGTTTTTGAGACAGTGTCTCTCACTCTGTCACCTGGGCTGGAGTACAGTAGTGTGAACATGGCTTGCTATTACTACAGCCTCAACCGCATGGGCTCAAGCAATCCTCCCGAGTACCTGGGACCACAGCCACGCCTGGCTAATTTTTTTGTAGTTTTTTTAGAGACAGGGTTTTGCCATGTCCAGACTGGTTTCGAACTCCTGGGCTCAAGCAGTCCGCCAGTCTCAGCTTCTCAAAGTGCTGGGATTACACGCATGAGCCACTGCACCCAGCCCTCTGTATTTATTTTAACATGATGCTACTTTAAAAGGTCTGTAAACTCACAGTGGGCATTGTTACCTATAATACTTGCTTATGTTGCAGATTCCTGGATCCTACCTTCAGATAATGATTCTGCAGAGTAGGATGGGATCTGGAAAAGTTTCTTGTAAATCCCTAAAGTGTCAGGGAGGTAAAACTTGTAAGAATTCCTAGCAGAGTTGTAAGAACTCCTCGCAGAAGTAAGGGAATAGTTTCTAATTCCTGAGAAAGTATTATGGTGGCAGATCCTATATTCTTTATTCACTAGTATATACTTAGTGTACACATAATAAGTAGGTGTTCAAGAATTTTTTTTTTTCTTGAGATGGAGTCTTGCTGTGTCACTCAGGCTAGAGTGCAGTGGTGTGATCTCGGCTCACTGCAACCTCTGCCTCCCGGGTTCAAGTGGTTCTCCTGCCTCAGCCTCCTGAGTAGCTGGGACTATAGGCGCGCACCGCCACGCCGAGCTAATTTTTGTGTTTTTAGTAGAGATGGAGTTTCAGCATGTTGGCCAGGATGGTCTCATTCTCCTGACCTCGTGATCCACCCACCTCAGCCTCCCAAAGTGCTGGGAATACAGGCATGAGCCACCATGCCCGGCCAAGAAATATTAGCTAGGCATGGTGGCTCATGTCTGTAATTCCAGCACTTTGGGAGGCTGAGGTAGGAGGATCACTCGAGGCCAGTAGTTTGAGATCAGCCTGGCAACATAGCAAGACCTTGTCTCTTAAAAAAAAAAAAGTTTGGGCCAGGCGCGGTGGCTCAAGCCTGTAATCCCAGCGCTTTGGGAGGTCGAGACGGGCGGATCATGAGGTCAGGAGATCAAGACCATCCTGGCTAACACGGTGAAACCCCGTCTCTACTAAAAAAAATACAAAAAACTAGCCGGACGAGGTGGCGGGCCCCTGTAGTCCCAGCTACTTGGGAGGCTGAGGCAGGAGAATGGCGTAAACCCGGGAGGCGGAGCTTGCAGTGAGCCGATATTGCACCAGTGCACTCCAGCCTGGGCGACAAAGGGAGACTCATCTCAGAAAAAAAAAAAAAAAGTTTATTAAAGTACAGTAAGGGTTGGCCGGGAACAGTGGCTCACGCCTATAATCCCAGCACTTTGGGAGACTGAGGCGGGCAGATCACTTGAGGTCAGGAGTTCAAGACCAGGCTGGCTAACATGGTGAAACCCCTTCTCCATTAAAAATATACAAATTAGCCAGTCGTGGTGGCAGGTGCTTGTAATCCCAGCTACTAGGGAGGCTGAGGCATGAAAATCACTTTGAATCGGGGTGGCGGAGGTTGCAGAGAGCTGAGATCATGCCACTGCACTCCAGCCTGGGCAATAGAGTGAGACTCGTCTCAAAAAAAAAAGAAACGAATAGTAAGTGTTTCTACTGAAAGGAAAGTTTAAGACTTGTGATTCCTGGCTGGGTACGGTGGCAGGTGCCTATAATCCCAGCTACTCGGGAGGCTGAGGCAGGAGAATCGTTTGAAGCCAGGGGGCAGAAGTTTCAGTGAACCGATATCGCAGCACTGCACTCTAGCTAGCCTGGGTGACAGAGACTCGGTCTCAAAAAACGAAAATAGACTTGTGATTCCTTTCTGAAGATGGATGCTGGAGGAGTGTCTTTTGCAGTCCTCCTTACTCAGTGATCAGTGCATCTTTTTTTTTTTTTTGAGATGGAGTCTTGCTCTGTCACCCAGGCAGGAGTACAGTGGCATGATCTCAGCTCACTGCAACCTCTGCCTCCTGGGTTCAAGCAATTGTCCTTTCTCAGCCTCCGATTAGCTGAGATTACAGGCGTGCACCACCACACCTGGCTAATTTTTATATTTTTAGTAGAGACAGGGTTTCACCATGTTGGCCAGACTGGTCTTGAACCTCTGACCTCAGGTGATCGGCCTACCTTGGCCTCCCAAAAGTGCTGGGATTACAGGCATGAGCCACTGCACCCGGCCGTGATCAGCGACTGTTCACGTGAAGAGACTGTTGGAAAATGGCAGGTAGAATTATTATTATTATTTTCTTTTTTGAGACGGAGGCTCTCTCTGTCACCCAGGCTGGAGTGCAGTGGCCAGATCTCAGCTCACTGCAAGCTCCGCCTCCCAGGTTCACGCCATTCTCCTGCCTCAGCCTCCCGAGTAGCTGGGACTACAGGCGCCGCCACCTCGCCCGGCTAGTTTTTTGTATTTTAGTAGAGACGGGGTTTCACCGTGTTAGCCAGGATGGTCTCGATCTCCTGACCTCGTGATCCGCCTGTCTCGGCCTCCCAAAGTGCTGGGATTACAGGCTTGAGCCACCGCGCCCGGCCGGCAGGTAGAATTATTAAGGAAATGTCTGTGAGTATGAAGGAGGTCAAAGTATGAAATCTGTAGATTACTCTGCTCAGGCTTTTAAGTGGCCTGACCATGTAGTGCCAAACCGACTTCCAGTATCACCATTGTGAAACACACACATTAAATGCCTTTAGTTGGCCGGGTGCGGTGGCTCAACCCTGTAATCCCAGCACTTTGGGAGGCCGAGACGGGCGGATCACGAGGTCAGGAGATCGAGACCATCCTGGCTAACACGGTGAAACCCCGTCTCTACTAAAATACAAAAAACTAGCCGGGCAAGGTGGCAGACGCCTGTAGTCCCAGCTACTCCGGAGGCTGAGGCAGGAGAATGGTGTAAACCCGGGAGGCGGAGCTTGCAGTGAGTTGAGATCCGGCCACTGCACTCCAGCCTGGGAGACAGAGCCAGACTCCGTCTCAAAAAAAAAAAAAAAAAAAAAAATGCCTTTAGTTCTCTGACCTGGTTCTAGGGAGAGAGGAGCCTTTGTCCTATTTGTGTTCGTTTTCTCTGAATGCAAGTTGTTCCTTCTGCATTGGAAGTGTCTGTAGCACAGGATTTTTTCCTACTGGTTATTAGTGTATTGTGTTTGCTCCATCAGCTAAGCCAGTCCTGATCTTTTGTTGATGAAGGATGAAGTCCCTGTTAAAATCAGGAGCTTCTTCCCCAAGGTTTTTTGGTTTTGTTTTCTAAATTTTTTTTAGTATTATTATTTTGAGACGGAGTCTTGCTCTGTCACCCAAGCTGGAGTGCAGTGGCGCGATCTCAGCTCATTGCAACCTCTGCCTCTCGGGTCCAAGCGATTCTCCTGCCTCAGTCTCCCGAGTAGCTGGGACTACAGGCGTGTGCCACCACGCCTGGCTAATTTTTATATTTTCAGTAGAGACGGGATTTCGCCATGTTGGCCAAGCTGGTCTTGAACTCCTGACATCAGTTGATCCACCCGCTTTGGCCTCCCAAAGTGCTGGGATTACAGGCGAGAGCTGCGTCCAGCCTGTTTTCTAATTTTTAAAATTATATTTCTAGAGATGGAGTCTTGCTTTTTAATTCAGAAATGCTGGGATTGTAGGCATGAGCCACTGTACCCAGCCTCCCCCAAGGTTTTAACGTTGGTTATGTGGATATGTGGTAGGACATATCCTGGCTATGCAGCAGGACAGACAGACTCTGGATGTGCCTAGGATGGAAAATCAAAGAAAATTTGGCTGCTTGACTGTAGGTTGAGGGTGCTAGATATGGGACTGTGATGATAATAGGCTAAGGAGTAAGAGGAAAATAACCTATATTAAGTGGGATTGTTTTGATTTTTGAAACAGAGTCTCCTCTGTTGCCCAGGCTGGAGCTGTAGCACAATCTCAGCTCACTGCAGCTTCAGCCTTCTGGGTTCAAGCGATTCTTTTGCCTCAGCCTCCTGTTTGAAATGCTTGTTCCCTGGTGCTGTAAAGAAACAACACTTGAACATAAATTTACTCAGCAAGGCCTTTTTTCTTTTGAGATGGAGTCTTGCTCTGTCACCCAGGCTGGAGTGCAGTGGCGCCAACTTGGCTCACTGCAAGCTCCGTCTCCCGGGTTCACGCCATTCTCCTGCCTCAGCCTCCCGAGTAGCTGGGACTACAGGCGCCCACCATGACACCCGGCTTTTTTTTGTTGTTTGTTTGTTTGTTTGTTTGTTTGTTTAGTAGAGACGGGGTTTCACCGTGTTAGCCAGGATGGTATCGATCTCCTGACCTCATGATTCGCCCGCCTCGGCCTCCCAAAGTGCTGGGATTACAGGCGTGAGCCACTGCGCCTGGCCATCAAGGCCATTTTTATACTTTCTGCAGAAAGGGTACACGCCAGCAGTTTTGCCACGAGACTACACCGAACAAAGGAGACAGGGTCATTTATAACCTGGCGGCACATCCACCCTATTGCTGTGTCCAGTTTCCATTGGCTGGAATGGGACCTCGCATTCTGTATTTGTCCCGATTGGCTAGCAACTTAGAACTTTTTTTTTTTTTTTTTTTTTTTTTTTTTTTTTTTGAGACGGAGTGTCGCTCTGCGCCAGCTGGAGTGGCAGTGGCGCGATTCTCCGCCTCACTGCAAGGTCCGCCGCCTCCGGGTTCACGCCATTCTCCTGCTCAGCCTCCCGAGGAACTGGGACTACAGGCCCCACCACTACGCCGGCTTTAAAAAATTTTTTTTTTTTTTTTTTTTTTTTTTTTTTTGTATTTTTAGTAGAGCGGGTTTCACTGTGTTGCCGGGGCTTGTCTCATCTCCTGACTCGTGACCCGCCCGCCTCGGCCTCCCAAAGTGTGTGGGATTATCAGGCGTGAGCCCATCGCCGGCCGGCCCTTTTTTTTTTTTTGAGATGTAGTCTCCCTCTGTCAGCCAGGCTGGAGTGCAGTGGCTGAATCTCAGCTCACTGCAAGCTCCGCCTCCCGAGTTTACGCCATTCTCCTGCCTCAGCTTCCCGAGTAACTGTGACTGCAGGCGCCTGCCACCACACCTGGCTAATTTTTTGTATTTTTTTTTAATAGAGACGGGGTTTCACCGTGTTAGCCAGGATGGTCTTGATCTCCTGACCTCGTGATCTGCCCGCCTCGGCCTCCCAAAGTACTGGGATTACAGGCATGAGCCACCGCACCCGGCTGCAACAGAACTTTTGAAAGGAGGCAAAGGCAGAGGAGAACAAAGGAAGGTGTGAGTCACCACACCTGGCCTCTTTTAATTTTATGGTTTTCATCTTACCACATTTGGGGGCTACAGCCCACCTCTATCAATAATAGCAGACTCACTAGAGGAGTTCTTGTAAGGGTTGGCAACAAATGAGCTCTTAGTGATTGCGGGGGAAAAACCTCTTTGTGATAACGCCACCTCCACACTATAGAGAATACTGGCTGTCAGACATTGTGAGCCAGGCCCTTGTCTTTGGAAGTAACCCTCTCCAACTCTCCCCATGAATGAGTTGACCTATTGAGTGAGATGACTGCCTGATTCACCTGAGAGCTGCTGTTCCAGTAAGGTGACTCTACAGGTGGCGTGCATCCAGAAACCAAAAGCCCAACTGTCACACCTCCAGGGTTAGGGGAGAAGCTGGGAGGTAGATGTTTAGGGATGATTCAGAGGTTTGTAATCTACCTGTCTCATCAGTGAATATAACCTGAATGTACTGTTCAGAGCCATTCAGCAGCTTTCTTTGGCAGCCACGGGGTAGAGGAAATGATACGTAGCCTTTGGTGTGACAGTCCTCAAATACCTCCTGTCTAGAGTCATTTGCTCTGCTGGTGGGTTAGTTAAATTTATTTCCTCTCCCTGAGACTCCTCCCTTCTTGGTCAAAAAGCCCTTAAAAAGAAAACTGGTATCTTTTCCTTGATGGCTGTTTAAAAAAAAAGAAAAGAAAAGAAAGAAAGAAAATTGGGACTTTAGTTTGTATTTCACAGCTGGAAGGAATTATCCATTCACCTCTGCCTCAGGCTTGACTGCCTCTTTCCTGGGATCCCACTCCCAGGAAGTTCTGACACTTGATGGTAGGTAATAGGCCAACGCATTTCTAAGAAACAAATATTTACTGAATTCAGCTATGCACAAGGCACTGTTCTAGATGCTTTTATGAATATTATTTTATTTAGTTAACTACTCTGAAATTGGCTTTTATTGTTACCATTTTAGAAATGTAACAACTGAGACTTAAAAATTAGGTTACATAGCCAAGATAACACAGTGGGAAAGTGGCAGAAAGTTAATTTAGGACTTGGTCCTTGGTAACTCCATATCTAAACTGTTTGGATTCAGTAGGTCTGAGGCCCAAGAAATGTTAATACTTCTGGCGAGGAGGTCACATTTTAAGTAACAAGACTTGACTACTTTTGCATATATGTCCTTATTGGAGCCTGAGAATCAGACTCTAAGTAGTTTAAGTGTTATCTTAATTATGGAAATGGGAAGATAAATAGTAGTTAATTGTTTTGCTTTGGTTGTCTTAGTTAATTAGTAATGGAGCTAGAACTTAGAACTCAGATTTCCTTTCCTAACTCCGAATCAAGTGCTCTGTACTCCACAGCATTAGATAAAGCTGTCCTAAGTTGAATTTTTTCTACTCTAGAGCCCTTTTACCAATGAATTGCTGCCTTTAAAATTCCTCTGATATCTTTGTTTTTTTTAAGCTTCAGGTTTAGCAAAAAACATGACTGAACCTGACACTGAAGGGTGCTAGAAAGTGGCTATCATAGGCCGGGTGCGGTGACTCACATTTGTAATCCCAGCACCTTGGGAGGCCAAGGCGGGTGGATCACGAGGTCAGGAGATCGAGACCATCCTGGCTAACACAGTGAAACCCCGTCTCTACTAAAAATACAAAAAAAATTAGCTGGGCGTGGTGACAGGCACCTGTAGTCCCAGCTGCTTGGGAGGCTGAGGCAGGAGAACGGTGTGAACCTGGAAAGCCGAGCTTGCTGTAAGTGGAGATTGCGCTACTGCACTCCAGCCTGGGCGACAGAGCGAGATTCCGTCTCAAAAAAATTAAAAAAAGAAAGTAGCTATCATATTTATTATATAACAAACACATAGCACTTGGGCTGTGCCAGACACAGTTTTAAATGCTTTGTAAATATTGACACACTTAATCTTCATAACAATCCTTTGAAGCAGGCATTATTATTGTTTCCCCTTATACAGATGCGGAAACTGAGGCACAGAAAGGTTAAATGATTTGGCTAGAGTTAGCCAACAAGTCGTAGAGAAGTGTAGTAGAAATTATTTTTAGTAGATGTGGGGGTTTTACCATGTTGACCAGGCTGGTCTCAAACTGACCTCAAGTGATCCGCCCACCCTCCAATTACAACATAAACCACTGCGCCTGGCCAACCATTATAGAAACTTCAAGATGGTTTAGAAATGGAAAAATTATGGAGAGACTTCAACTTCTTTCATATGATGTTCCCTGTAGACTCTTCAAAAACAGAAAGTCTGAGCTGGGCGTGGTGGCTCACACCTGTAATCCCAGCACTTTGAGAGGCCGAGGTGGGTGGATCACGAGGTCAGAAGTTCAAGACCAGTCTGGCCAACATAGTGAAACTCCATCTCTACTAAAAATACAAAAAATTAGCCAGGTGTGTTGGTGTGCACCTGTAATCTTAGCTACTCGGGGGCTGAGGCAGGAGAATCGCATGAACCCAGGAGACGGAGGTTGCAGTGAGCCAAGATCGTGCCATTGCACTCCAGCCTGGGTTGCAGTGTGACACTCCTTCTCAAAAACAAACAAACAAAAAACAGAAAATCTGCCGGGTACTGTGGCTCATTCCTGTATTCCCAGCACTTTAGGAGGCTAAGGCAAGTAGATCATTTGAGGTCAGGAGTTTGAGACCAGCCTGGCCAACGTGGTGAAACCCTGTCTCTACTAAAAAACTACAAAAATTAGCTGGGCATGGTGGCGGGTGCCTGTAGTCCTGGCTATTCGAGAGGCTGAGGCAGGAGAATCGCTTGAACCTGGGAGGCAGAGGTTGCAGGGAGCCGAGATCAAGCCACTGCACTCAGCCTGGGCAACAGAGCAAGACGCTGTCTCAAAACAAAACAGAAAGTCAGCTGGTTGCAGTGGCTCATGCCTGTAATCTCAGCACTAAGGGAGACTGAGGTAGGAGGATCGCTTGAGCCCAGGAGTTTGAAACCAGCCGGGACAATATAGCAAGACCCCCGTCTCTATAAAAAAAGTTTAAAATATATAATTAAAAAAAAATCACCACAGCAAACAACCACCCACAATTAAAAGGTCTCCTGCTGGACTGATGTAGTCTCTGGGACAAGGGGCCTCTATAATAGAGAATCTGTGGGACTTTAAACCATGGAATAGCTTAAACAAGGTTAACTCTGTAGAACAATAGTTTGAAGTTATTAGCATGTTTTCTTTGCCCACTTTTTTTGGGAAAGAAAGAAAAAGAAAAAAAGAGAGAAAGAAACAGCGAGCAAAGTTAACATCTTCAGTGCTGGGTTCAGCTTCCTATTTGCCCATGTAGGGTGTAAGGGCTTTGAAGGGCTGTTTGTGCTGCCTATTTCTTGCTCAAATGATCCTCAATAAGAAAGAGGAGACTCTTCAGGACGTTAAGAAAAGGAGTTAAGGACAGCCCTGGTAACTAGTTGAGGTGTTCCTCCTTTGCTTTAGGAACATACTGGCTTGGTCTATGCTCTCTGAATTTACCTTTGGATTGATTCTTTTAAAAGTAATCTTTTCTGGTGGTGTGCGGTGTTGCATACCTGTAATCCCAGCATTTGGGAGGCTGAGAATGGAGGATCACTTGAGCCCAGGATCACTGGAGACCAGCCTGGGCAACATAGCAAGACCCCATTTCTACAAATTTTTTTTTTTTTTAATTAGCCGGGCTTGGTGATGTGCGCCTGTAGTCCCGGCTACTCAGGAGGCTGAGGTGGGAGTATCACTTGAGCCTAGGAATTCAAGGCTACAGTGAACTGTGAACATGCCACTATACTCCAGCCTGGGGGAAAGAGTGACCTTTCTGAAGGGCCTCTTTTCAATCCTCCTCTCCGCCCCAGCAGAAATAGGGGAACTAAATTTTAAAAATTCTAAAAATCTGGGAGGCCGAGGTAGGCATATCACCAGATGTCAGGAGTTTGAGACCAGCCTAGACAACATGATGAAACTCTGTCTCTACTAAAAATACAAAAATTAGCCAAGCATGGTGGCGTGTGCTTGTAATCCCAGCTACCCAGGAGGCTGAGGCACGAGAATCACTTGAACTCAGGAGCCAGAGTTTGCAGTGAGCCGAGATCATGCCACTGCACTCCAGTGTGGGTGACAGAGTGAGACTCCATCTCAAAAAAAAAAATTCTAAAAAGCCTTCAACCCTATAGAACTCTCACCCCAGGCATGTAGCAATTTTCTACACAGAGAGCAAGAAAAGGTGTCTCTGGCCTTTTGACAAAAGGAGGACAGGTGCAACCTTGCTCCAGGATTAGTTTATTTCTGTGTGTAATCTTCTAAGTTTGCAAAGCACTTTTATGTCCACTGTAATTTAATTATCATGGGACTATTCTGTAAGGTGCGTGGTGTTAGAACCATTTTATAGAGCAGAAAACTTAGGCTTGATTTGATTATCTCAATTTTTTTTCAAAATCTACTACAGAAAAATTAATTTCCTTGCCTCAGGCCGTATTCCTAGTTAGTAACCTAATTGGTCATCTTATTTCAAAGTTGGTGTATGGCCTAGTGCGGTGGCTTATGCCAGTAATCCCAGCACTTTGAGAGGCCGAGGCAGGCAGATCACCTGAGGCCAGGAGTTTGAGACCAGCCTGGCCAACATGGTGAAACCCCATTTCTTCTAAAAATACAAAAAAAAATTAGCCGGGCATGGTGGTGCATGCCTGTAATCCTAGCTACTAGGGAGGCTAAGGCAGGAGAATCGCTTGAACCCAGAAGGTGGAGGTTGCGGTGAGCTGAGATCATGCCATTGCATTCCAGTCTGGGCAACAAGAGTGAAACTCTGTTTCGAAAAAAAAGAAAACTCACAAAATTGGTGTTTGAACTTTATTGCAACTTGACAATCTTCTCATAGATGTAGTTTTCTTTGAGGAAAAGAAACTACCTGTCTAAACTAATTATTTTCTCTCTCTCTTTTTTTTTTTTTTTTTGACAGAGTCTTGCTCATTTGCCCAGGCTGGAGTGCAATGGCGCAATCTTGGCTCACTGCAACCTCTGCCTCCCAGGTTTAAGCCATTCTCCCACCTCAGCCTCCTGAGTAGCTGGGATTACAGGTGCCCGCCCATACCACAGCTGGCTAATTTTTGTGTTTTTAGTAGAGATACTTCACCATGTTGGCCAGGCTGGTCTTGAACTCCTGACCTCAGGTTATCCACCCACCTCAGCATCCCAAAGTCCTGGGATTACAGGCATGAGCCACCGCGCCCAGCCAAACTAATTATTTTATTTTGACACTCTTACAAACTTTGTAAGTTTCCATTTCTGCTAATGAGTAGTCTTCTGTCAGCTTCTTTGTAGATAATCTTTGTGCTTTTTCCAGGAGGGTCAGAAGTACCGTTGTGAAAGGCTGCCCTCTGCCTGTGGTCTTTCCCAGACTAGAGAGGTTGAAGTGCTGCCAAAAGACCAGGTGCACGAGAGATCTTAACAGCAGTGTTAAGTAATTGCTCAGTTTCTTCATTTGTTTTCCTTGGAGTCACTCAAAAATATTGACAACTGCTCTGCTCTGGAACCCAGATGATGGGAAAGAGACTGTGTTCAAGGAATGCTAGTGAAGGTATAAATGAAAAAAAGCAGAGTTAAACCTCCTGCTGTCTCCATAGTGGTAACTCCTTCCAAACTGTTCGGGGCCTTTTACAGCTTCTTGTGTCAAACTGCCCTAAGAGGCTAAGATGAAGAGAGAGGTTGAGTCACTGTAACTCCTTCTTGTTAATACAAAGGAAGGAGGGGTAACAGTTACATAAGGTTTTCTTTTTTGCTTTGCAGAATGCATCTTGTCTTGTTCTTGCAGCCCGGCATGCCAGTGCTTCCTCTACGGTAAGGTTTGGAAAAGAAGACTAAGAATAAGAATCACTGGGGCCAGCCTGACCTTAGGGCAGAGGATTTGGCAACCACGTGGCCTCTTATTATCCTGAGTATTTCCTGGGAGTGTTTATTATTATTGTTATTGTTATAGCTGCTATTATTATTATACTACTGTTTAACAAATAATTTACTGAATGGTATAGTGAGATGGGAATATCAATACATTTGCCTAATTCTTTTAAATGTTTTAATAGTGTAAAATATACATAACATAAAATTTACCATTTTAATCATTTTTAAGTATATGGTTCAGTGGCAGTAAATATGTTAACATTATTGTGCAACCATCCATCTCCAGAACTTTTATCTGCCCAAACTGAGAAGTTGTCCCATTAAACATTAACTCCTCATTCCTTCCTCCACCTGCCTACTATTTTACCCTAATTTATGCAGAGTAGTTGGCCAGACTTCCCTGGCAGATAAAGTCAGCTCTAAAAAGCAAATTCTTCACACACCTACTTTGTAGGAAATCTAATAAACTTTTAGACCATTGCTTAGCCCTTCTACTTTTCTTTTTAGAATTTGAAAGACATATTGGCTGACCTGATACCTAAGGAGCAGGCCAGAATTAAGACCTTCAGGCAGCAACATGGCAAGACGGTGGTGGGCCAAATTACTGTGGACATGGTAAGGGTTGTGTGACTTTGGCTAGGAAAAGTAGCTCTGTAATGTGCTTCAACAAAAGTACCATTCTCCCCACTGATTATTCAAAAGCATTCTGTCCCACAGGCCCTGTAGGACAGCTTTAGGATGACTTTTCCCTGTCTTTCAGATTCTGAGCAGCTCAGGTGATAGTTTCTCAACAGTTTTTAGCTTATTGGTCTCCATCCCCTTCTCCTAGAATAGAACTCATTCTGTTTGCTTTGATTGGTTGGAATTTGAGGGTAGGGTATGTTGGGGAGTGGTTGAGTGGGCAGGAGGAAAAAAGTGAAATACAATGAGAAAAGGAATCAAACAGAGACAGAAATATTAAAGATAGTGACTGGGCGCAATGGCTCATGCCTATTATCTCAGCATTTTGGGAGGCTACAGATGGAGAATCACTTGAGGCCGGGAGTTAACCAGCTCGATCAACAAAGGGAGATACCATCTTTATGAAAGAAAAATTTTTTAAATTAGCCAGAGATGGTGGGATGCCCCTGTAGTCCCAGCTACTGGGAAGGCAGAGGCAGGAGGATTGCTTGAGCCCAAGAGTTCAGGGCTGCAGTGAGCCATGATTATGCCACTGTACTATAGCCTGGGCAACAGAGGGAGACCCTATCTCCAAAACAAAAAAAAAAGAAAGATAGTGATTTCTCAACTTAAAAAATTTCATTTCCAGGCCTGGTGCAGTGGCTCTTGCCTGTAATCCCAGCACTTTAGGAGGCCGAGGCGGGCGGCTCACCTGAGGTCAGGAGTTCAAGAGCAGCCTGGCCAACATGGTGAAACTCTGTCTCTACTAAAAATATAAAAAATTTTTTTTTAGGCCGGGCGCGGTGGCTCAAGCCTGTAATCCTAGCACTTTGGGAGGCAGATGGCGGATTCACATGGTCAGGAGATTGAGACCAAACTGGCTAATACGGTGAAAACCCCGTTCTACTAAGAATACAAAAACTAGCCGGGCGACGAGGCGGGCGCCTGTAGTCCCAGCTACTTGGGAGGCGGAGGCAAGGAGAATGGCGGAACCTGGGAGGCCGGAGCTTGCATGTGAGCTGAGATCCAGGCCACCGCAACTCAGCCTGGCGACAGAGCCAGACTCCGTCATCAAAAAAAAAAAAAAATTAGCTGGGCGTAGTGGAAGGCAACTGTAATCCCAACTACTCAGGAGCCTGAGGCCAGGAAAATTGCTTAAACCCAAGGATGCAGAGGTTGTAGTGAGCAAGATTGCGGGACATTGCACTCCAGCTTGGGCAACAGAGTGAGACTCCATCGGGGGAAAAAAAAAAAAAGATCAGCTTGCAACATGGCTGGCAAAACCCCATTTTCTTTTTTGTTTTTATTTTTTTTTTTTATTTTTATTTTTTTGAGATGGAATTCCTGTGGTCACCAGGCTGGAGGTGCAGTTGGCATGATCTGGCTCCTATCAAACTCTGCCTTCCGGGTTCAAGCGATTCTCCTGCCTCAGCCTCCCGAGTAGTCTGGGATTACAGGCACACAACACAAACACCCAGCCTAGTTTTGTATCTTTAGAGAGATGGGGTTTCACCATGTTGGCAGGATGGTCTCGATATCCTGACCTCGTGATCTGCCCAGCCTCAGCCTCCCAAAGTGCCGGGATTACAGTGCGTGAGCCACTGTGCCCCGGCTAAACCTCCGTTCTTAAAAAAAATATACAAAAAATTAGGCCAGACGATGGTGGCATGTTCCTGTATCCCAGCTTACTCAGGGAGGCTGAAGTGGGTGGTGATTCACGCTGAGCCTGCAAGTAGGCTGCAATAGTACCGCGATGCGCCACTGCACTCAGCCTGAGTGACAGTGAGACTCTGTGAGAGGCTCTAGTGATCCTCCCTCCTCCTCAGCTCCCAAAGTGCTGGGATTACAAGCATGAGCCCTCACTGCACCTGGCCACAAAGTTTCTTTTTTTTTTTTCCTTTTTTTTTTTTGAGATAGAGGTTTTGCTCTTAGCCCAAGGCTGAAGTGCAATGGTGTGATCTTGCTCACTGCAACTTCTGCCTCCTGGGTTCAAGCGATTCTCTGCCTCAGCCTCCAAGTAGCTGGGATTACAGGCACATACCACCATGCCTACTAATTTTTTATTTTTAGTAGAGAATGTGTTTTCACCATGTTGGCCAGGCTGGTCTCAAATCTCCTGACCTCAGGTTGATCCACCTGCCCCTCAGCTTCCCTAAAGTGCCTGGATTACAGGTGTCAGGCCACTGGCCTGGCACAAAGTTAATTCTTTTTTTTTTTTTTTTTTTTTTTTTTTTTTTGAGACGGAGTTTGCTCTGCCACCCAGGGCTGGAGTGCAGTGGCGGATCTCAGCTCACTGCAAGCTCCGCCTCCCGGGGTTCACGCCATTTCCCTGTCTCAGCCTCCCGATGTAGCTGGGAACTACAGGCGCCCGCCTCCTCCGCCGGCCTAGTTTTTTGTATTTTTTTAGTAGAGACGGGGTTTCACCGTATTAGTCCCAGGAATGGTCTCGATCTCCTGACCTCATGATCCGCCCGTCTCGGCCTCCCAAAGTGCTGGGATTACAGGCTTGAGCCACCGCGCCCGGCCAAAGTTTAATTCTTTAGTAAGCTGACTCCTCAGACATTTCTCACCAAATGAAGTCTTACAAGTCAAAGAATAAATTTTCTCTCCCAGATCCCATGAAGCTCTAACAAGTTCTAGCCTGAATCATTCTGATTGCTAGCCACAGCCTCTTTTTTTCTTTTTTTTTTTCCTTTTTTCTTCATCCTCTAGATGTATGGTGGCATGAGAGGCATGAAGGGACTGGTCTATGAAACATCAGTTCTTGATCCTGATGAGGTAAGACATCTTCATATCAATTACTAATAATCATTGAGTTTGTGCAAATATGCAAACCATGGATTGGACCAATAAGGGTAAGCACAAAACAGAGCACCTAGCTTCATATATTGGATGGTAGAGAAGACATATGTATGGAATAATTGAAGAACAAGTTTACCTTTTAAATATATCAACTAATAAAAATAAAAGTACAAAACCAGAGGTAAGTTATGTGAAGATTTAAGCTTTAAAAGTTCTGTTCTGGGCCGGGTGCGGGGGCTCACGCCTGTAATCCCAGCACTTTGAGAGGCTGAGGTGGGCAGATCATGTGGTCAGGAGATCAAGACCGTCCTGGCTAACACGGTGAAACCCTGTCTCTACTAAAAATACAAAAAATTAGCTGAGCGTGGTGGCAGGCGCCTGTAGTCCCAGCTACTCAGGAGGCTGAGGCAGGAGAATGGCGTGAACCCAGGAGGTGGAGTTTGCAGTGAGCCAAGATCGCGCCACTGCACTCCAGCCTGGGTAACAGTGCAAGACTCCATCTCGGGGAAAAAAAAAAATTCTCGGCTAGGCATGGTGGCTTGCCTCTGTAATCCTAGCACTGTGGGAGGCCAAGGTGGAGAATTGCTTGAGGTCAGAAGATCGGGACCAGTCTGAACATAGCAAGACCCCATGTCTACAAAAAAGCTCTGTTCTAACTTGTTGTAAGGCCTAATAAGTAAGACCAGTCAGTTGTGTGACTTCCAGGCTATAAACTTGAGTTGTAATTCTCTTCTCTCAAGGGCATCCGTTTCCGAGGCTTTAGTATCCCTGAATGCCAGAAACTGCTACCCAAGGCTAAGGGTGGGGAAGAACCCCTGCCTGAAGGCTTATTTTGGCTGCTGGTAACTGGACAGATCCCAACAGAGGAACAGGTAAAGCAGAAGGTTATTAGCTCTTTTCATTCCCCTTCTTCATTGCCTTTCTCTAATCTCAGACACTTAATGCTGATGCAGCATTTATAGAGATGCGTAGTGAGGGGAAGAAATCAGAGCAGAGTTCTGCTATGTAAATGGATTGGATTCAACTCTCTTGGGTTTTTTTTACTCAGATGTTGCTGTCCTTTTTTATTTTTCTCCTTCCTTGTCCTTTCTGGTGTTCTGAGCACTCTCTTTTTCCACAGGTATCTTGGCTCTCAAAAGAGTGGGCAAAGAGGGCAGCTCTGCCTTCCCATGTGGTCACCATGCTGGACAACTTTCCCACCAATCTACACCCCATGTCTCAGCTCAGTGCAGCCGTTACAGCCCTCAACAGTGAAAGTAACTTTGCCCGAGCATATGCAGAGGGTATCAGCCGAACCAAGTACTGGGAGGTAGGAAGTTTGGGTGGGGTGATCCGTGTGTGATGGGGAGTCAAAGGACTTGAGTATGAAGGGAAGGAAAAAAAATATAGAATCTTTAGAAAAATTACCTCTGAGTTAATCAGAAACTAACTTAACGAATTTTCACTGGAGGCTTGTTTTTTGTCACTTGTTGGAATTACAAAGCTAAGTAGAATATGGTTTCTATCACCAAGACTGTTTGTTTGGTTAGTCTGACATATGTGTAAAAAAAGAAATTATTAAAATTCCATAGTCAGCCGGGCGCAGTGGCTCATGCCTATAATCCCATTTTGGGAGGCCAAGGCGGGCGGATCACGAGGTCAGGAGTTCAAGGCCAGTTTGGCCAATATGGTGAAACCCCATCTCTACTAAAAATACAAAAATTAGCTGGGCGTGATGGCGGGCGCCTGTAATCCCAGCTACTCAGGAGGCTGAGGCAGAAGAATCACTTGAACCCGGGAGGTAGAGGTTTCAGTGAGCCGAGATTGCACCACTGTACTTCAGCCTGGGTGACAGAGTGAGACTCCATCTAAAAAAAAATTCCATAGTCTTGTTGTAACAGAGGTATGTACACAGGGCCGTTGAAACAGAAAAGAGACCGAGGTAGGTGGCTCACACCTATAATCCCAGTGACTCATGAGGCTGAGGTGGGAGGATTGCTTAAGGCCAGGAGTTTGAGATCAGCCTGGGCAACATAGCGAGATCCCATCTGTACATAAAAAAGGAAAAAAACAAGAAAAGAAAAGGACATGAGTTAACTGCAGGGTCCCTGAGGAAGGTTTCACAGAGCAGTCTCAATACTAGCACCAGAGGGTCACTTTCCCTCCCCATCTTCTTCAAATACGGAAAACTTTGAGAAATCTTACAAGTTGGGAGAACAGCAATTACTTCCAACTCTGGAGTCTAGGAGGACTAATGCCAATCAGTCATGTTCTCGGCTAGCCAACCTAAGATATCCATCAGGGGTGGGAGAGTGGTTAGTATCCCTGGAATAGGCTCCAGATCCAGAAACAAATGAGCTTTATTCTCTGAAAATGAAGTGTCAATAGTTTAAAACTCTGGTTGGGGTGTGGAAAGATTGTTTCTTATCCCAATGCATAGTACATAATTCCTTCCATCCTCTTCTAGGAGCCCACAAACTCACAAACACTAGGTAAAAGTACAAATGATCTGGCTAGGTTTACAGGAGGATGTACCATTTTCTTTTGCTTCTCATTTGGAGATAGGTAGTATAGGAACAGAAAATTTTCTTTTTACAAAGCAGGTACATTAAATGCTTTTTGGCCAGGAGGTGCCAGCCACCAAGATGGCCCTAAAGAGTTCACTGTGGTGCAAGACACAGAAGAGCATGATCCACTACTCTGATGCAACCCCCTTGGGTCCTTGGCAAATCTAGAGTTCATTTGGTTGGTCAATATTAATTCGGCACCAACTGTGTATAGAGAATTGTATTTGCAGTTGAGGAAAACAGCATTTAAAATTGATATTAACTTGGTTGGCATTAGGGAGTTGGTATCAGAATGATGCAAAATATACATATTCACACCACCTAAAGCATTTATTTATAAAGGCTTATTTATAAATGCTTTAGATGGTATGAATGTGTATATTTGTACCTGCACACATTAGCAGGTACAAAAGGTCATATAATCTTAATATTTTGCTTTTCATTTTCTTTTTCTTTATATTTATTTATTTATTTATTTTATTTTTTTGAGATGGAGTCTTGCTCTGTCACCCAGGCTGGAGTGAAATGGCACATGAGCCACCGCGCCTGGCCGTTTTTTTTTTTTTTTGAGACGGAGTCTCACTCTGTTGCCCGGGCTGGAGTGCAGTGGCCGGATCTCAGCTCACTGCAAGCTCCGCCTCCCGGGTTCACGCCATCACGCCATTCTCCTGCCTCAGCCTCCCGAGTAGCTGGGACTACAGGCGCCCGCCACCTCGCCCGGCTAGTTTTTTGTATTTTTTAGTAGAGACGGGGTTTCACAGTGTTAGCCAGGATGGTCTCGATCTCCTGACCTCGTGATCCGCCCGTCTCAGCCTCCCAAAGTGCTGGGATTACAGGCTTGAGCCACCGCGCCCGGCCGCCTGGCCGTTTTTATTTTTATTTTTTTAGAAATAGGTCTCTCTCTAATCACCCAGGCCAGGATGCAGTGGCATGATCATAGCTCACTGTAACCTCGAACTCCTGGACTCAAGTGATCCTCCTGCCTCAGCCTCCCAAATAACAAGGACTTACAGGCACATGCCACCATGCCTGGCTGGCATTACAGGTGCACACCCCACTCCTGGCTAATTTTTGTGTTTTTAATAGAGACAGGGTTTCACCATGTTGGCTACGCTGGTCTAGAACTCCTGAACTCAGGTGATTCGCCCACCTTTTCCCAAAGTGCTGGGATGTGGGATTACAGGTGTGAGCCACCACGCCTGGCCCTTTTTTTTTTTTTTTTTTGAGATGGAATCTCACTCTGTTGCCCAGGCTGGAGTGCAATGGCGCAATCTCAGCTCACTACAACCTCTGCCTTCTGGGTTCAAGCAATTCTTCAGCCTCAGCCTCCCCAGGAGCTGGGACTACAGGCGTGCACCACCACGCCTGGCTAATTTTTATGTGTTTTTTTTTTTTTTTTCTGAGATGGAGTCTCGCTCTGTCACCCAGGCTGGAGTGCAGTGGCGCGATCTCTGCTCACTGCAAGCTCCGCCTCCCAGGTTCAAGTGATTCTTCTGCTCAGACTCTCGAGTAGCTGGGACTACAGGCGCCTGTCACCATGCCCGGCTAATTTTTTGTATTTTTAGAAGAGTCGGGGTTTCACTATGTTAGCCAAGATAGTCTTGAACTCCTGACTTTGTGATCCACCCACCTTGACCTCCTAAAGTGCTGGGATTACAGGCATGAGCCACCGCGCCCGGCCTAATTTTTGTAATTTTAGTAGAGACAGAGTTTCACTATGTTTCACTATGTTGGCCAGGCATGAGGCATATGGCCTCATCTATGTTGAGATACTCCTGACCTTGTGATCTGCCTGCCTCAGCCTCCCAAAGTGCTGGGATTATAGGAGTGAGCCATGGCGCCCAGCCTTCTTGAACTTTTAAGGAGTTTTTTTACATATACCTTAAGAGGATGATCTTCTGCACAGAACATTTCTTCTATAATAATTTCCATTAACTCTAGATGAACAGTGTAATCTCTTGAGTTGAAAAAGTTTAGCTTCTAGGCCTCTAATTGACTTAAGGTCACTCAGAACAAGGAGACTGATTGCTCTGATGCAACCAGCTGTTTAATTGTGAAGTAACCTTAAGCTGTTGAATTTAATCAAATTTTTGAAGTAGCTGACAGATCAACTTTTGCTAGTAGGCCAGGCGTGGGGACTCATGCTTGTAATTCCAGCACTTTGGGAGACCAAGGCAGGCAGATCACTTGAGGTCAGGAGTTCAAGACCAGTCTGTCCAACATGGCGAAATCCCATCTCTACAAAAAAATACAAAAATTAGCTGGGCGTGGTGGTGCACACCTGTAATCCCAACTACTCGGGAAGCTGAGGTGGGAGAATCACTTGAACCTGGGAGGCAGAGGTTGCAGTGAGCCAACATAGCACCACTGCACTCCATCCTGTGTGACAGAGCGAGACTCTGTCTCAAAAGACTTTGTCTCGGCCGGGCGCGGTGGCTCAACCCTGTAATCCCAGCACTTTGGGAGGCCGAGACGGGCAGATCACGAGGTCAGGAGATCGAGACCATCCTGGCTAACATGGTGAAACCCCGTCTCT
>NW_016815506.1:692013-699738 GCF_001698545.2 Rhinopithecus bieti | reverse complement strand
TTTTTTTTTTTTGAGACAGTCTCGCTCTGTGGTCCAGGCTGAAGTATAGTGGCGCGATCTCGGCTCACTGCAATCTCCACCTCCCAGGTTCAAGCAATTCTCCTCCCTCAGCCTCTGGAGTAGCTGGGATTATAGGTGCCTGCCTGCACCATGCCTGGCTCATATTTTGTATTTTTAGAAGAGACAGGGTTTCACCATGTTGGCCAGGCTGGTCTTGAACTCCTGACCTTAAGTGATCTGCGAGCCTCAGGCTTCCAAAGTGCTGGCATTATAGGTGTGAGCCACCATGCCTGGCTATAAAACCTAGTGTCTTAACATAGTGAATGTAAAGTCATGGTGTAGTGAAAAAGATCATGATTAAACATATCAGAGGGCCAGGCATGGTGGCTCACACCTGTAATCCGAGCACTTTGGGAGGCCAAGGGAGGCAGATCACCTGAGTTCGGGAGTTTCTAGACTAGCCTAACCAACATGGAGAAACCCCATCTCTACTAAAACTACAAAATTAGCTGGGCGTGGTGGCACATGCCTGTAATCCCAGCTACTCGGGAGGCTGAGGCAGGAGAATCACTTGAACTTGGGAGGTGGAGATTGCAGTGAGCTAAGATTGCACCATTGCACTCCAGCCCAGGCAACAAGAGTGAAACTCCATCTCAAAAAACCATATCAGAGTTCAAACCTGACTTGGGCATTTAACCTAATACTATGAGCCTTAGTTTGCTCATCTTTAAAATAGCAGTCATTATATACTTTGTAGTAGTAAGCATTGGGAATAATGTTTTAGTGTACATTAGATAGTATTACAAATCACTTAGTGCCTGGGTCATAATAGTTACTCAATTAAATGGTTATGATTATTCTCTACTTTCAGACATACTCAATATATAACAACCCATCATATAACTGACCATCACCCCAAATAGCCCCAATTCTTGGAGGACAGACAATATCCCTGTCTAATTCTTCTTTGCTGATAATTCCTTTTTTTTTCTCCATCTTGCTCCTCTTCTGTCAGTTGATTTATGAAGACTCTATGGATCTAATCGCAAAGCTACCTTGTATTGCAGCAAAGATCTACCGAAATCTCTACAGAGAAGGCAGCGGTATTGGGGCCATTGACTCTAATCTGGACTGGTCCCACAATTTCACCAACATGTTAGGCTATACTGATTCTCAGTTCACTGAGCTCATGCGCCTGTACCTCACCATCCACAGGTAAGCTAGACCCAGCAACCACAGCCGCTAGGAGCCTCCATTGGGAAATATTTTTAAAAGCTCTTTTGTGTTCTCATCTTCTGAGAACAGATGATAGGCAGCAAGAAGACAGAAATGTGGTATAAAGGATGATACAAGGCAAGAAAAGGGTCTAGTAAGGAAGGTCAGGAGGCCTAAAGAAATTACCATAACTATGCTAAGAACAAGATGGTGCTTCTGGCTGGGAAAAGGTACTAGCTGCTCACATTAGATAGTCCTTCGGCTTTCCAGGAGCTCCCTCTTCGGGCCATTGCTATTACACCTAGGTTGGAGTCATGGAGCAGAGCATACAGGCATCATCAGCCAGTAACGTCTCCAGCTCTCCATGAGTGAACAAAAGCTGGTAATGAGATTAGGATGTTTTTGTTGTTGTTGTTGTTGTTTTTGAGGTGGAATCTTGCTCTGTCGCCAGGTTGGAGTGCAGTGGTGCAATCTTGGCTCACTGCAGCCTCCACCTCCAGGTTCAAGTGATTCTCCTGCCTCAGCCTCCCAAATAGCTGGGACTACAGGTGTGTGCCACGATGCCCAGCTAATTTTTGTATTTTTAGCAGAGACGGGGTTTCACCATGTTGGCCAGGATGGTCTTGATCTCTTGAACTCTTGATCCGCCCACCTCGGCTTCCCAAAGTGCTAGGATTATAGGCGTGGACCACCGCACCTGGCCAAGATTAGGATGTCTTTTACAAGAGCTTAGGTGTAACTGACTGGCTGTAGGCTGGCATGAGCCCATAACTAGGCTAGTAAGTGGCAAATAAGAGAACAGCAAGGTTTCCATAATCTGCCCCTTCTTTCTCCCCTTGGCTCTCCCTTCTTACTTCCCCACAGTGACCATGAGGGTGGCAATGTAAGTGCCCATACCAGCCACTTGGTGGGCAGTGCCCTTTCAGACCCTTACCTGTCCTTTGCAGCAGCCATGAACGGGCTGGCAGGGCCTCTCCACGGACTGGCAAATCAGGTAAGACTGTTATTTTTTATTTTCCTGCTACATGTTTTCCTTACCCCATGCTTTGTTTCTGATCTTGGCATTGTCTCCTGGCATATGTATTAACATGCCCTTTTTTCCCAAACCTTACCCTTAGGAAGTGCTTGTCTGGCTAACACAGCTGCAGAAGGAAGTTGGCAAAGATGTGTCAGATGAGAAGTTACGAGACTATATCTGGAACACACTCAACTCGGGACGGGTAAGCAGAGATGCTTAACGACTAGGAAATAAACCAAGACCCAAGTTGTGCAATTTGGAAGAATTAAGAAGAAAAGAATGAAAGAGGTCCCTAAATTAGAGATTTTTTTTTTTCATTTATCTACCTTGAAGAATTTAGAACAGAATTTCTAGTTGGGCACAATGGCATGCACCGGTAGTCCCACCTACTTGGGAGGCCGAGGCAAGAGGATTGCTTGAGGCCAGGAGTTCAGGTCTGAAGTGTGCTAAGATCACTCCTGTGCATAGCCACTACACTCCAGCCAGGACAACATAGCAAGACCCTGTCTCTAAAAAAAGATTTTAAATAGGTCGAGTGTGGTGGCTCACGCTTATAATCTCAGCACTTTGGGAGTCCAGGGTGGGTGAATCGCTTGGGCCCAGGAGTTTGAGACCAGCCTGAGCAACATAGACCCTTTTTTTTTTTTTTTTTTTTTTTTAAGACAGAGTCTCGCTCTTGTTGTCCAGGCTAGAGTGCAGTGGTACAACCTTGGCTCACTGCAACCTCCGCCTCTCGGGTTCAAGTGATTCTCCTGCCTCACCCTCTTGTAGCTGGGATTACAAGCATGCGCCACCATGCCCAGCTAATTTTGTATTTTTAGTAGAGACAGGGTTTCTCCGAGTTGGTCAGTTGGTCAGGCTAGTCTCGAACTCCCAACCTCAGGTTATCCGCCCACCTCGGCCTCCCAAAGTGCTAGGATTACAGGTGTGAGCCACCGCACCCGGCCAGACCCCATCTTTACCAAAAAAAAAAAGCCAGGTGTGTTGGTGTGCACCTGTGGTCCCAGCTACTCTGGAGGCCGAAGTGGGAGGATTGCCTGAGCATGGGAGGTCGAGGCTGTCGTGAGATGTGATCATGCCATTGCACTTCAGCCTGGGTGACAGAGGAGTGAGATCCTGTCTCAAAAAATAAAAGAATTTCTACTGAGAATACTACCTTTTTTCACCACTCTTTATAGGTTGTTCCAGGCTATGGCCATGCGGTACTGAGGAAGACTGATCCACGATATACCTGTCAGCGAGAGTTTGCTCTGAAACACCTGCCTAATGACCCCATGTTTAAGTTGGTTGCTCAGCTATACAAGATTGTGCCCAATGTCCTCTTAGAGCAGGGTAAAGCCAAGAATCCTTGGCCCAATGTAGATGCTCACAGTGGGGTGCTGCTCCAGGTAAGTCCTCCTTTCCCTCTTTTCCCTCTAATTTGTACCAAACCCTATTGTTATCTGCCATGCACAAAGTCAGTTAACTCCTAGTCAGAGCAAGGACTTCCTTCACAGAGCGTTTTGATAAAGTTGACTATGACAGGGTTGCGGGTTGGGGATTCTGTTTTCAGAATCCCAATTGCTATACTTTTCTCAGTGTCATTTCTATTTAAGGTTGACTGGGCTAAGTCCTTGGAGAAAAACAGAAAATTGAGCTTTTAAGGTTTCTATCACCCAGGACTTGTACATGCCACTGCCTCTGCCTCTGCCTTAAACCTTTTTCTCTTCTACCTTACAGTATTATGGCATGACGGAGATGAATTACTACACGGTCCTGTTTGGGGTGTCACGAGCATTGGGTGTACTGGCACAGCTCATCTGGAGCCGAGCCTTAGGCTTCCCTCTAGAAAGGCCCAAGTCCATGAGTACAGAGGGTCTGATGAAGTTTGTGGACTCTAAGTCGGGGTAAAACTGGAGACTGGGGGAAAGTGACTACCAGAAAGTGAGGAAGCCTAAATAAAAAGTATACTTTTGTTTCAGGGGGCCTTTAAAGACATAAGATTAAATTATATCTGAGGCACTGATAATATGTTTGAGGTTAAAATATAAATTAAGACTTTAAAAGATGAAAAATGATCCCTTCTTCCCTAATCAGCTCCCTTCCCCTGCCTGGTATAAGTTGCCCATCACAGGGGTGGTCCTGGAGGATGACGAGGACTAACGCCTATGGTACAAGTAGGTTTGGCCCCCTCACTATCTCTAGAGTGAGAATCTGGCTCCTTTTTCCATGGGTCAAAGCCGGTTGCAGAGAACCTGCAGTCACTTTGGAGCTTTAGCTTCTTCTCTGCCAAGCCCTCAATAAGCCAGCAAACCAGGACTCTGCCCCTTCTGTTTCCATAGGAATCGTGTTGGATAGTCAGCTGTACCAAGTCCCTTGGCACTCTCCCGTGCACACAAACACTTTCTAGCAAGATCTGTTGGTTAGCTGGACATGATTTGGCAATTTTTTTATACTACCAAGTGACCATAAGGGCATGGGATTTGTTGTGACTGGTACCCAATGTTTGATTTCTTTTTTAAAAAACTATCCAATTAAGGTCTGGGAGTGTTCTGTTTCCCATTACTTTAATACTCACCTCCTCCTCCCAGACTTTCTACACCTGTTGCACCTCAGGCTGAGGATGTTCTGGACCACCCGTCTTGGTCCCTGCTAGAGACCTCTCAACAGATCTGTGGGCCCAGTCATTGGGTTTTATCAGTGCTTAATGTGAACTAAGTTTTTTACTTCCATAGAATACAAGCCACTATCCTCTGACCTCCCTACCTGCCACCAACCCCCATCTTTTAACATGCTGTGGGGCATAGAACAGGGACTCAGGAATGACCAGCATGATATTTTCAGGGTCTTGTCCCTAGGGTATTAGCACCTCTTTTTGAACAGAGAATTGATTCAAGATTGGACATGGTCTCCTCTGATTATCAGGTACTGGGGCTGAGGGCATTAAAAATAGTAAACCTCCCTCCTCGTCCCCTGCCTCAAGAAAATGCCTCCTTATTTATCAACATCCTTTTCCTCCCTTTCCCTGAGAGCTCACAGTACAATGTTTGTTTTAGAAGCCCCATTTGCACAGGTTTTCAGCAACTCAGAATGCTCTACTTCCTCTTCTTTGAGAAAGGATTGAGATACACTCCTGCTGTGCCCCCATCTTTCCTCCAAACTCCTGCCTGTGTTTGTGTGGATACCCAGTCCCAGAACCACACTGTTGAGTTGGACACACTGTAAACCCCTGGGTAACTGTCAAGTCATGATGCAGACTTCAGGTTGTTCTGTATAAAATGCAAAATAAATGTTTTTATTAACAATGCTTGAGCCTACTATTAAATAAGGCCTGGAAGAATCTTTATTATGAGGTAAAGAATCTAGCTAGCAAGATCCTGAACTTAGTGGGTTATAAGTAAAGTAATCTGTATCCATTTATCTTTAGGCAGGTTTGACTTTCTTTTACCTTAACCAGAGGAAAGCCTCCCTGAGAGATTTCCAAAGGAGATTTCTGTCCTTCCTCAAGGTTAGGAAGTCCTTGACGTTTAGCCCCTAACCTTGCTAATTTTGTTTAAGGTAACATACTCAAGGGCTATAGCTGAGACTCTCAATTGCTTATGTGACTAATCCAAGAACTGGTCTAGCCCACTGAGAAAGGAACAAACTGTACCATGGACGAATGGGCTAGTACAGCTACCTCAGGACCAGAGCCACTAGAGGGCTCTGGTACTTCTTGGCGTGCCTGTTCTTTACAGCTTCCCTGAAGGAGGTCCCAAAAATAACAAGAGGTGGTCCTGAGGGCATCACATATATGGGAGGTCCGAGACCAGATGATTCTGAGATCCCTGCTGCAACTGACCTTCTGAAAAAGTCTATAAATAGGCAAGGGGGTGGGTACTAGGTCCTGGCTTGTAGAATGTGCTACTATAGTTAGCAGGGACACTGTGTCCAAGAGGCCTTCTTACACCTTCACTCCCCCAGGAAAAGAAGCCATAACTTCCTTCTACTCTATTATATCTACATTATTGCCCCAAGAAACAATATAATAAAGCCAAATTCACACTGTCACAATTTATTGAAATTTTATAAAAACTCAGGCCAAGTGGAAGAATAAAGTACAACTCAAGAGTACAAAGACAACTCCGTTTCTGTTCAGTACTTTTCTCCTTGGCACTGGTGGTAAGAAAGCCCCTTGCTCTCTAGTAGCCAAGCAGCATGGACTTATAGTCTTAAAATGAGGCTTTATGTATCTCAGGCTGGAGGCAGGTTGCCTTTTCTCCTGAGGAATCTCAGGCAGGGTAAAAGTTACTTACCAATCAGTACCTCTGTGCCAGAAGAAAAGCTCAATTTATTCAATCCTTAGAAAAGTTACTATCTTCCCCTGGTCAGACACTAAGGTGTCTTGATAAGGCCCAGAGACAACCACATAGTCCTTATTCTAATTCGTAGTGAAAAGGCTGCAGGCATATGGTGCTCCTCCGATGGGCCTGACCCTTTCCTAAGCACCTCTCATTTCCACATCCTTTGCGTTCTCTTTCCCCTAACATTTCCAGCCAGCATAGAACCCAATTTCTGGGGAATTGAGAGGAGAAACAATATTACGAACACAGACTCCTTTCAAATTGGAGCAGGAGCCAAACCAAATAAATAAGAGAATTGCGAAGGGAAGTGGGGTAGAAAGGAGGTCAGGGAGCAATCCCTTGCCTCAAGTCTGGTGCACCTCATGGAACATCAGTTCACGGGGGATGGCTGTTTCTGGACCAAACTTGGTGGCTGCCCGACGCTCAAAGGCAGCAACATTCTGTTTGACAACCTCATCAAAAAACATGGTGGCCAGCTGGGAGTGCAGCAGAGAACGAAATTCAAAGGAAATCTGGGAACGGGTAAGAAACAGTCAGAAACTTCCAGACAATGTTGGATAGTCCCTGGCCAAATGCAAGGCAGGTACTGTTCCTCAGTGCCTTTTCTCCCCCTCTCCATCTAGTTCATTGGATCCCCTTAAGAGCCCTAACTTGGAACTGAGCACAGAATACAAGTCTGACACAAGCTCAGACCTGTGGAAACTAACTGACTTGGGAAATGCTAGCTATACTTAAAAGAATAACCCTGTCAGGTCGGTGCGGTGGCTCACGCCTGTAATCCCAGCACTTTGGGAGGCCAAGTCGGACGGATCACCTGAGGCCAGGAGTTCGAGAGCAGCCTGGCCAAAATGGTGAAACCCTGTCTCTATTAAAAATACAAAAATTAGCCGGGCGCGGTGGCTCAAGCCTGTAATCCCAGCACTTTGGGAGGCCGAGACGGGCGGATCACGAGGTCAGGAGATTGAGACCATCCTGGCTAACACGGTGAAACCCCGCCTCTACTAAAAAAAAAAAAACTAGCCGGGCGTGGTGGCGGCCGCCTGTAGTCCCAGCTACTCGGAGGCTGAGGCAGGAGAACGTCGTAAACGGGAAGGCGGAGCTTGCAGTGAGCTGAGATCTGGCCCCTGCACTCCAGCCTGGGCGATAAAGCGAGACTCTGTCTCAAAAAAA
>NW_016815506.1:686862-691581 GCF_001698545.2 Rhinopithecus bieti | reverse complement strand
AAACCCTGCCTCTACTAAAAATACAAAAATTAGTTAGGCTTGGTGGCAGGCGCCTGTAGTCCCAGCTACTTGGGAGGCTGAGGCAGTAAAATCGCTTGAACCCGGGAGGTGGAGGTTGCAGTGAGCTGAGATCACGCCATTGCACTCCAGCCTGGGCGACAGAGCATGACTCCATCTCAGATAAATAAATAACCCTGTCACAGTACCCCAGCCCTTCCCCATACCCAGTCCTCTGCTACACAACCTTCTGACTCACCGAAAAGTCCACAGTGCAGGTTCGAGGATAGGCAGGAATGCCAGGGCTGAATCGCCAAATGGTCTCTAAGTGGTTGAAGAGCTTCCCATCAGTACAAACAGCCTAGAATAGGATAATCAGGTAGTTAAATAACATTACTAAGTATAGGATACAATATAAAGGAAAGCCATTTTCCTTCTTTCTGATATTAGGGAAATACTTGACACATGGAGATAAAATCATCACAAGGAAGGCCAAAATAGCACTTTAATATGAAACTGCTAAAAAGAAAAAATGTAGTCCATCCCTCTCATACTGGCCTCACCTTGACCATGTGAGGTTTGACCATGGAAACTGCAGAGGTGTAACGTTCCATGACAGGTGGAAAGCCAACCTCCAGCTGGGCCTTTAAGTGACCCTTACGGCTGGATACCACTAGAGACTTCTTACACCAGGGCACAAACTCACGATACTCCTGGACATTGGACACCACTTCATACATCTCCTGCATTGAGTACCTAGGAGAAGAAGAATCACAGGCCAAGGAGCTGCCAGCTGGGTCAGGTTCCTCCTTGCTGTAGGCCCCTAATTCATACCTTTGCCCACTAACCATGCACCTTCAGGAACTAGAGATCCCAAATAAGCCTGGATGAATAACTTCCCAAAAGCAAATGTGCAAATCCTTATGATATCGTTACCTTATATTTTGCAGTTTACAGAATGCTTTGCATTCATTATTTTGATTTTAAGAGGGACCATCTTGGGAGAACAGAGAGGCTGTCAATTTTACTGGTGATCACACAAGGATCAGATCCCAACTCTAACAATTTTTTAACAATGTGGCCTTAGGTAAATTACCTGTGTCTCCATTTTCTCACCTGATTTATAGGTTTGTTGTGAGGATTAAATGAGAAAAATCTATGTAAAATATCTAAGTCAAGCTGCTAGCATGTAGCAAGTGCTCGATAAGTTAGCTATTATGCTCAAAATATATTTAAAAGGTTATGCTGCAAATATTTACACATACTATGTACCCATAAAAAATTTTCTTAAATGGTCACCAGAAAACACCCTGTTTTTTGTTTTGTTTTGTTTTGTTTGAGACAGTCTTGCTCTGTCACCCAGGCTGGAGTGCAGTGGTACAATCTCAGCTCACTGCAACCTCTGCCTCCCAGGTTCAAGCGATTCTCCTGCCTCAGCCTCCCAAGTAGCTGGGATTACAGGCACCCACCACCGTGCCAGGCTGATTTTTATATTTTTTTTTTCAGTGGAGACAGGGTTTCACCATGTTGGCCAGGCTGGTCTCAAACTCCTGATCTCAAACAATCAGCCACCTCAGCCTCCCAAAGTGCTGGGATTACAGATGTGAGCCACCGCACCGCACCCTGTTGTCTTAAAGTATAGTCCAACCCTAGTCTCATTTCACTTAAGCACATGCACAGCAACCAAGAAGGGATAAATTAAGGTCGGGAGGGTGGCAGGGGAGGATTGAGGGTCAGTATTGTAGCTGGGGAGGGGGATGGCTAGAGATGAACCTTGCCCACTGGTGATACCCTGACATTCTTGCCTGGACATGGTTACTTGGAGGGAAAGGGGAAATGGAAGGATGCAGGGCAGAGAATGCTTACCCCATGATTCTACGCTCCGAGTAAGCCTTTCGCTTGTTGGTGAAGGGGGCAGCAAATCCCATGAAGGAACGGCTCCACGGTAAGCCAGCCTCAGCCGCCAAGATCTGGGCAGCCCGAGGCAAGAGGAGGCTGCAGGTCAGAAACCTAAGACCAAAGGAAAGAGGAGCCAACCTTACAGTTCTTTGTAATCCTCTATCATTTCTAGGTGAAGGGGAAGAATAGTGCATCCCAGACGAAGGTCGTCCAGACAAGCTTTCCCCCCAGCACCTGCTGCAGCCCGCTAGGCTCTCTCTGGCCAGGGAGTCACGAGTGCAAAAGGTCGAGGGCAGCTAAGGACAGGGCTGGGAGCGGGGTGGGGGGGGATGAGAAAAAGCGGGGTGTGTGGGAAGTGCTAGTTGCTTTTGACTGGGCCTACGCTACTGCTGAAAGCTAAGACTCTAAGGAAGCATCACTGTCCCCGGGGACCCCAGGACGCCCGCGAGGGCCAAGAAGACGGTTGGACACTCACCCCGAGAACTTCCCTTCTCGTACAACTTGCAAAAGCATTCTTCAAAGCTCTACATTAGCTCCCAGGGCATGATTGCTGCCAGTCCCCGCTGCGCCTGCATCCCAGTATAGCACCCCTCCACCGCGGAACCCCGGGGTCCGCAGCGACCCGCTGCCCTCAGCCGCGATCGCCCGCGCCTCCCTCTCACCTCATTGGTCGCGAGGGCGGCGGCAGAGGGCCTGGGGGCGGGGCCGGGCGCGTGCCCGGGCGGAGGGAGAGCCTGCAGCAGCGCTCGGCTGCTGCGCGTGTCCCAGACGGGACCCGCCGCGAGCCCGTCCAGGCCATGCGCGCGACCCTGCCCGGTCCTCTAAGTTCTGACACCGGCTGCGCCCTCCTCACTCCAAAGGAGGAGCAGCAAGAGGCAGCTGCTGGGCTGGTTGCGGGCCTCCGAGCGCAGGGACGACGGGAGGCGGCAGCACCTCTCGCCTTGCTCCCGTGTAGGCTGCCGGGTAGGCTAGAACTGAAGCCGGGATCGCTGCTCCCGCAGCTCTCGGTACCCTCACGTCACGCTGTTGCCATGGCTCGGGCCTGGGAGAGGAAGGAAGGAAGGGGACAACGCCGCCTGTCGGGAGATGTAGTTCATACCTCTGGCAAGAAAGGGCGCTGGGGTGTGCGTTTGAGAAGTGTAAAGATGGTTCAGGGGACTGAGGTCGCCTGTGGTCACAGGACCCGATACGTAGGCACAGAGGCGACTTCGTGGGCGTGTCTACAGCAGATATCTGTAGATCCTCTGAACGCTGCTCTTAGAGCCTTAGGTTCTCTAGGGGGCCAGAATGAATAGGATAAATGTATATATGAAAGGGAGTTTATTAAGGAGAATTGCCTCAGGATCACAAGGTAAAGTCTCACATTAGGCCGTCTGCAAGTTGAGGACCAAGGAAGGCAGTGGTGGATCAGTCCAAGTCCTAAAACCTCAAAAGCAGGGAAGCCGGCAGTGCAGCCTTCAGTCTGTGGCCAAAGCCCTGAGAGCCCCTGGCAAACCACTGGTGTAAGTCCAAGAGTCCAAAAGCTGAAGAACTTGGAGTCTGATGTTCGAGGGCAGGAAGCATCCGGCATGGGAGAAAGATGAAGGCCGGAAGAGTCAGCAAGTCAGCTTCTTCCCCCTACATTTATTTATTTATTTATTTATTTATTTATTTGAGAGGGAGTCTCGCTCTTTTGCCCAGGCTGGAGTGCAGTGGGACGATCACGGCTCACTGCAACCTCCACCTCCCAGGTTCAAGCGATCCTCGTGCCTCACCACCTACCCCGCCTCGCCCCGCCCCAGTACCTGGGATTACAGGCATGCGCCGCCATGCCCAGCTAATTTTTGTATTTTTAGTAGAGGTGGGGTTTCGCCATGTTGGCCAGGCTGGTCTTGAACTCCTGACCTCAGGTGATCCACCCGCCTCAACTTCCCAAAGTGCTGGGATTACAGGTGTGAGCCATCGTGCCCAGCCCTGCCTACTTTTTCTAGCGTCGCTGGCAGCGGCTTGGATAGTGCCCACCATTGAGACTGGGTCAGCTTCTTCCAGTCCACTGACTTAAATGTTAATCTCCTTTGGCAACACTGTCACAGACACCCAGGAACAACACTTTGCATCCTTCAAACCAATCAAGTTGACACTCAGTATTAACCATCACAGAGCCTTTATCATATTCGGCCTTGTTTATAGTTAGAAGCACTGTTCATCTTTGTAGCGTCCACAAGTGGTTAGTGCTGTGTTCTACATTTTTGGGAAAGGAGATTAACATTCCAAGCTCTGAGCTAAGGCTGCATGGTTTTTACCTTTAATATTTATAGAAAGAAGTGAGGTAGGAAGAACCAGATATTCTTAGGATAGAGAACCATCTTTGTCTGAAAAGTGTGCATTTGATGAAGAGTGAGACCTCATGGACAGAAACCCAGGCAAGTAAATATCACTATACTGCTTTTCATGATTCAAGAAGGAAAAAAAAAATACTCTTGGCTGAGCACGGTGGCTCACTCCTGTAATCCCAGCACTTTGGGAGGCTGAGGCGGGCAGATCACTTGAGGTCAGGAATTCGAGACCAGCCTGGTCAACATAGTGAGACCTTATCTCTACTAAAAATACAAAAATTAGCCAAGCATGGTGGCGAGCGCTTCTAATCCCAGCTACTCGGGAGGCTGGGCAGGAGAATTGCTTGAACCCAGGAGGCGGAAGTTGGAGTGAGCTGAGATTGTGCCACTGCACTCCAGCCTGAGCAACAGAGCAAGACCATGAAAGAAAGAAAGAAAGAGAGAAAGAGAGAAAGAGAGAGTGAGAAAGAAAGAGGGAAGGGGAGGGGAGGAAAGGGGAGGGAAGGGG
>NW_016815506.1:671517-685827 GCF_001698545.2 Rhinopithecus bieti | reverse complement strand
AAAAAAAAAAAAAAAAAAAAAAAAAAAAAAAAAAAAAGCCAGGTGTGGTGATGCGCACCTATAGTCCCAGCTACTCGGGAAGCTGTAGCAGAGAATCACTTGAGCCCGGGAGGCAGAGGTTGCAGTGAGTGGAGATCGTACCACTGCACTCCAACCTGGGTGACAGATGGAGACTCTGTCTCAAAAAAAAAAAAAAAAAAGAGAAAAAACAAAAGGCGAGGTGGCTCACACCTGCAATTCCAGCACTTTCGGAGGCCAAGCAGTCGAATTACCTGAGGTTGGGAGTTCAAGACCAGCCCTGACCAACATGAGGAAACCCCGTCTCTACTAAAAATACAAAATTAGCCTGGCGTGGTGGCACATGCCTGTAATCCCAGCTACTTGGGAGGCTGAGGTAGGAGAATTGCTTGAACCCTGGAGGTGGAGATTACAGTGAGCCTAGATGGTGCCATTGCACTCCAGCCTGGGCAACATGAGCAAAACTCTGTCTCATAAAAAAAAGTTTGAGCCCATCTTCTCTGGATTTCAAGTAAGCAAGGGCCATTGGGTGATCACCAAAACCCATTTTATATAAACTCTTCTGCCTCCATAGCAGTTAGTACTACCAATTCAAAATAATTATTGACCAAATGAATATGTTTTATTATTTATCTATTTAATTTTTGAGATGGAGGTCTCACTCTGTCACCCAGATTGGAGTGCACTGGTGTGATCTCGGCTCATGCAACCTCTGCCTCCCAGGCTCAAGTGATCCTCTCACCTCAGCCTCCCAAATAGCTGCGACCACAGGAGCACACTACCACATTTTTGGTAGAGACAGAGTTTCATCATCTTGCCCAGGTTGGTCTCGAACTCCTGAACTCAAGCAATATGTCCATGTTGGCCTTCCAAAGTGCTGGGATTACAGGCGTGAGCCACCATGCCTGGACTGATGGGCACATGACCTTAAAGGACAGATTTACTCTTTATAATCCCACTCTTGTGTCCAGCCCCACCCCTCTCTGACTAAGGGCTTATACATATGAGACAGCTGCTTTGAATGAGGAGTAAGGATCTGGTTGGTTAAAAGGCAGAAATTAACTGGGATACATAACTGAACTGTGACCTCTTTATCACTCTGCTTTAACCAAGTTGACTGGTACAGAATCCCCAAGGTCCAACAGGCCTGCCAAGCCAATTTGCTTGCTATCCCCTATTAATTAGTTTAACTAATCACTGCCATTTAAACTTTCCTAGTTTAGTCCCTATACTTGAAACAACCAATTTCTTCCCATGTCTCCACCATTCTACATCAATAACTTCCTTCAAGTACTGACTCAAGACACACCTCCTCCAGGAAGACCCCGTTGACTGAACCCTTCCTTCAACATTACTCTGAACACATACTGCCATGTAATCTAGTATGTATCGTATATTCTGTAGTTGTTTCACATGTATATGTATGTTCATCTACTAAGTTATAAGCTCCTCATAAAGAGACACCATTATTTCTAATTTTTGACCTCCCAACCAGTTAGTACAGGGCTGTACATCGGATGAGTCCTCACATTTAGTCCTCACATTTGTCAGAAGAATGAAAACTGAGGCTTAAAAATAGGTAGCCATCTGTCTAGAGTTACCCAAATATGAATGCAGTAGTTCAATCCTGAAGGACTGTCCATATAAGAGGGTTTTAACACCACTTCTGGTCTCCTCCTCCCATACCCTGTGTATCTCCCTGAGCCCCGATAGTATCAGTGTTCCCTACATCAAATCCTTTTTTTCCCTACTGGGAAATCCTCTTTCAGTGCTCTAAATAATATTAAAAATAACTCTTCTAGCCCTTCCTCCTCCCTCCAGTTGCCCAGAGAACCAGGCTGGCAACATCTCTTGTTCACCTTCATCCCCTAGCCAGACCCAGGCACGTGACCCCAGCTCAATCCCTGACTCCAATTCCTCAGGTTACCAAGAGTTATTTTGGGCAATAGATACCATGTATGCCCCTCCTTCTCCTCCTCTGGGGCATATCCTAGTTTAGCCCTTCCTGGAAGGCCCATAATACCCAATAGCCAAGTCCCAACACCCATACCCATTTGATCCTTTGCTACCTTTGGTTTCTGCTGCTTCTTCATCATCATCATCAATCATCAAATATTAAATGCCTGTTTCTCTATACTGATATTCTGGAGCTTAAAAAAACCAATACCTTTTCCTTCGGAAAGCTCAAAATAATTTTTTTCATTAAAAGAAAAAACATTTCGGCCGGGCGCGGTGGCTCAAGCCTGTATTCCCAGCACTTTGGGAGGCCGAAACGGGCGGATCACGAGGTCAGGAGATCGAGACACTCCTGGCTAACTCGGTGAAACCTCGTCTTTACAAAAAAATACAAAAAAATAGCCGGGCGAGGTGGCAGGCGCCTGTAGCCCCAGCTACTTGGGAGGCTGAGGCAGGAGAATGGCTTAAACCCGGGAGGCGGAGCTTGCAGTGAGCTGAGATCCGGCCACTGCACTCCAGCCTGGGCGACAGAGCGAGACTCTTGTCTCAAAAATAAAATAAAATAAAATAAAATAAAGTCCATGTTAGAGAAGACTCTGACTCTGGCTAACAAGGAGTTTAAAATTCACTTTATGGCCAGGTGTGGTGGCTCACACCTACAATACCAGCATTTTGGAAGGCCAAGGTGGGCAGATCACCTGAGCTCAGAAGTTTGAGACTAGCCTGGACAACATGGTGAAACCCTGTCTCTACAAAAATTAGCGGGGCATGATGGTGCCCACCTGTAATCCCAGTTACTCCTGCAGCTGAGGCAGGATCACCTGAGCCCAGGAGGTTGAGGCTGCAGTGAGCTGAGATCACACCACTGCACTCCAGCCTGGGCGATAGAGCGAGACTCCATCTCAAAAGAACAAAACAAAACAAAAACAAAAACAAAAAACAATAGCCAGGTGTGGTGGTGTGTGCCTGTGGTCCCAGCTATTCAGGAGGCTGAGGTTGCAGTGAGCTGAGATCAAGCCACTGCACTCCAGCCTTGGCGACAGACTCCAGCCTAGGTGACAGAGTGAGACCCTGTTTCAAAAAAAAAAAGGTGAAAATGAGACCGGGTGCGGTGGCTCACACCTGTAATCCCAGCACTTTGGGAGGCTGAGGTGAGCGGATCACGAGGTTAGGAGATCGAGACCATCCTGGCTAACATGGGGAAACCCCGTCTCTACTAAAAATACAAAAAATTAGCCCGGGGTGGTGGCGGGCACCTGTAGTCCCAGCTACTTGGGAGGCTGAGGCAGGAGAATGGCGTGAACCCGGGAGGCGGAGCATGCAGTGAGCTGAGATGGTGCCACTGCACTCCCGCCTGGGTGACAGAGCAAGACTCCGTCTCAAAAAAAAAAAAAAAGGTAAAATGAGAAACAAAGGTGTACAATTTAACCAGATTGTGGCAGTATAAACTAAGTATGTAAGTGTTAAGGAGAACAAAAGGAAACGAGCCTATTAACCAGGGGAGACTTCCTGGCAGAGGTAAGTTTAAAGCAATATTTTATTTCTTTGTAATTTTTGTGTGCATGGAATCACGGAGTGATTGCTCCTAAGCAATATTTTAATTTTTATTTTCAATATGGTAAAAAATTTAAAATTCTAAAAGGTATATAGTGATAGGTAAATTTCCCTCTCATTCCTTATTTCCTGTACCCCAGTTTTTCTTTCAAGGAAAAAAGGACTGTTACTAGTGTCTTAAGTATCTAGTAGGAAGGCAAAGGGAAGGCTTTTTTGTTGTTGTTGTTGAGACGGAGTCTGGCTCTGTCACCCAGGCTGGAGAGCAGTGGGTTCTCCTGCCTCAACCTCTCCAGTAGCTGGGATTACAGGCGTGCACCACCACACCAGGCTAATTTTTTGTATTTTTGGTAGAGATGGGGTTTCACCATGTTGGCTGGGAAAGTTTTGTTTTGTTTTTTTTTTTTTTTGGTTTTTTTTTGACAGAGTTTCACTATTTCTGCCCAGGCTGGAGTGCAATGGCACATCTCCGCTCACCGCAACCTCCGCCTCCCGGGTTCAAGCAATTCTCCTGCCTCAGCCTCCCAAGTAGCTGGGATTACAGGCGCCCGCCACCATGCCCGGCTAATTTTACGTATTTTTAGTAGAGACAGGGTTTCACCATGTTGGCCAGGATGGTTTCGATCTCTTGACCTCGTGATCCGCCCGCCTCGGCCTCCCAAAGTGCTGGAATTACAGGCGTGAGCCACCGCGCCTGGCCAGGAAGGCTTTTTAAAAATGTATTTTCGCAGGGTGAGGTGGCTCACGCCCGTAATCCCAGCTCTTTGGGAGGCCAAGGCAGGTGGATCACGTGAGGTCAGGAGTTCGAGACCAGTCTGACCAACATGGTGAAACCCCGTCTCTACTAAAATACAAAAATTAGCCGGGCAGGGTGGTGGGCGCCTGTAGTCTCAGCTACTGGGGAGGCTGAGACAGGATAATCACTTGAACCCGGGAGGCAGATGTTGCAGTGAGCCGAGATCATGCCACTGCACTACAGCCCGGGCGACAAGAGTGAAACTCCGTCTCAAAAAACAAAATAAAATAAAATGTATTTTTATTTTTAAACTTTTTTCCTCTCCCCGCAAGGGAGGACCTTTATATATAAAGCCTTGACAAGACGCCAGCATGCTGCACTTCGTCCATTACGTGTTTTCTTCAATGTGTATTGAGTTGTGAGACTCTGAACAGGACCCTGGATCACCTTTCAGAAATTGTATCAATTTTTAAATCTCACTTTTCGTCTTCCTCGTTTTTCCGATTCTGGTTTGAGATGACTTCCATTCATTTCTTCTCTAATTGATGGCTTTCTGGCCTCTCCATTGGAGGAGGGGAAGCACCACATGCTGTTCTGGGAAGAAATTGTTGAGTGTTTTCCACTTTAACCTTGCAATGGAGTCAGTAAGGAGCTGGAAAATGTCCCTTCTGTTGGTCTTGGCGGCCTTTTCCAGTTGCCAGTTGTCATGGCCTCTTTGTGGGTGTTTTCTGCAGTAGAATCCTCCTTGGGGTTTCTCCGCATTTTGAGCACTTTTGCTATTTCTTCTCTACCGAACTCACGCATCCGCCAGTGGAGATACACGCTTTCCCTCCCTCTGGGGATATTGCCATACATAATTCCCAGTTCTCCACCCGCCAGTTCCCCCTAGTCTGTGGGGGATTTCGGGGTGTGCAATCGCTGACTGGAGGAGTTAGCTCCGGCGGGAGCATTGTGGGCTGGGTGAGATCTGGCCCGCCGTTCGGTCCTCAGTTTGGGAAGCACCGCGGGACCAAGGCCCAGGTTTCCGCTAAGGTCTTGTGAGGAACCCCTTGGGCCGCCAGACTGGCGCGGCCAGCTGCGGGAGCCGGGGAGCCGGCGCGTGAGTTCGGGGGTGCAGGGGCTGCTGGGGCCGCCAGGGTGGGGCGGAGGGCGCTGCGGCCGGGGTCCGTTTGCTTCCGGGAGCGCTGGGACCCGGACGGCCCGCCAGGGACGCTGCGCCTCCCGCTCGGCCCGCCCCCCGTAGGCGGGGCCGCGCTCTCCCTGCAGCCGCCGCCGCAGCCGCCGCCTGGGCCGCTCCGTGTCCCCGGTGGAGCCACCGCCGCCGCCGCCGGGAGCTCGATGCGGACGGAGCCCGGGCCGGGCCATGGGGATCCTCAGCATCACGGACCAGGTCAGCCCTCCTCCCCTTCCCCGCCTCCTCCTTCCAGGGCTCCGCGCTACCGCCACGCGAGCCCGGGGATGTGCGGCCTAGGCTGGGCCCGAGCCCGGGGCTCCCGCAGCTCCCGCCCCGCCCCATGCCGCGCTCCCCTCAACCGAGCCGGTGTCCTTGGGGACCTGGCAACCGGAGGAGGCACCGCGGGAGCCCGCTCCAGCCAGAATACCCAGAGTGGACCCCCTCCACGGACGCCCCCCCCTCAAACCTGGGTGCTCCCCACCCCACCCCACACCGGTTCCGCTCCGGCTCCAGCCCGCTCTCAGATTGCCGGTTCTCCCTGCAGCCGCCCCTGGTCCAGGCCATCTTTAGCCGAGATGTGGAGGAAGTGCGTTCCCTACTCTCGCAGAAGGAGAACATCAATGTGCTGGTGAGTTGGGAGCAGGGAGGATGGCGAGACCGGAATCCTGGCTCCCGTGTTCTGGACCCCTCCCCACCGGTGGGGCGGCTCCGTGTCTCCTCTGCTCAGATGAGGCCGCAGTTCTTTCCATCCTGGAGTGAAAGCCTACTCTGCATTTGGGGATGGAGAGCAGGTCAGGCTTGCAGCCCAGATCACTTGGGCTGGGGATGCCCAGGAACGTTGTTCTCTTCTGAACCTCCGGAGTCTGCAGCGCCCCCACCCCTCCTGGAAAAAGGAGCCGGCTTCTCAGCCCATTGGCCCTGACTCCACCCTCCCTAGGTGCTTGCCTTTGACACCCAGTACTGGGACTTAGGACCCTGCAGAAACTATGGGAAGAGGTTGTGGGGAAGGGCCTGGAGCTCTGAGGCTTGGGCTGGGGTCCGTGATAGCCCCCTCACCCCGCGCCCACAGTCCCTCCTCTTTTTTGCCTTCCCAGGACCAAGAGAGGCGAACTCCATTGCATGCTGCTGCCTACGTAGGCGATGTCCCCATCCTCCAGTTGCTACTGATGTCAGGTGAAAGTGGGGAGCTGGAAGGTGTGGCACATAGGGAGGGAAGGGAGGGGAGGAGTCTTTTTTGATATTCAAGGATTGCTCTCCCCGGCTTGGTCCAGGCAAGGCTCCAGCTCCATTCAGATTTCCTGGCCTGATTACTGGCTTCCTTCATACCCCCTCCCCACCTTCCATCAAAATAGGAAATTATATCCCCACAGGTGCTAATGTCAATGCTAAGGACACACTGTGGCTGACCCCTCTTCATCGTGCTGCTGCCTCCCGAAACGAGGTATGCGCCCCCACCTTCTTTTACCCTTTCAAAAAGGATGAGTTGCTTAAAGGTGGAAGTTAAGGGTCAAGGAGCCTCAGTCCTCAGCCCTACAAGCTGTTCTACCCCAGGTAGTGAGGAGATCAGATCTTGGCCCCTCCCTCCTACCCCTAGAACTGGCTGGTAAGGGGGCTGAGTGCTGCCAGATGATGTGACTCAGGGAGAGCTTAACACTGGGCTGGCAGACTGCGGGGGCCCTGCTGCCAGGCCTGAGTGACTCATCCCTCCCTGGGGGGCCACCTTAAGTCTGATCCCCCTCTGGGCACTGAGATTTCTTTCCTTGTGATGGGGGATGGGTATAGTAATCTGCTCCATCCTTGGCCCTCAAGCAGCTTGAAAGTTGACAGCACAGGGGCCAAACATATTTCATCAGTTGGGTCCTTTGCCGTATTCCCATCAGCCCTGCAGACAGGGAAAGGGGGACCTCTTTCTCAGTTCATCACTTCCCTGGCTCCAGCTACCAGGGGGAGGGGCCGAGGCCAGTGGGAATGAGGTAGGTGGTGGTTAGGAGGGGCATGTTAGCTCGGGTTTTGCAAAGGAACCGGTATCTGTTTGCTTACTGAGATACTGAAAATAATTTTGGTGCCTATGAGAAGGCTAAAGAGGGTGTTCAGGGCAAGGTGTAGCAAGAGCATTTAGTTTTCCTAGAAGTGGTGGGGGGTTGGGATGTGTGGATCTCCATGTGTAGATTTGTTTGGGAAAGGATGTATGTGTGAGTGAAGATTTTCATGGTCTAAGTTGGCGAGTCAGGTGGCTTGAAGAAGAGCAAAGGGTCCTTGTTTTACTCAGCAAGGTAAGGAAGAGCTCAAGTTCTAAGAAAATCCAGAAGATGGGAAGTAGGTATTGAGAGGCTAGGTATGTTGGAAGAATGAGAAGAGACTCTGTGCTGGGGAAAACGGGGCTATAGATGCTATGCTGACCTATTCCTTCCATTTCCTGTTGTTTTACCTCCCGCTCCCACTCTCTTTTGTCCCCTGCCCCTCAACAGAAGGTGCTGGGGCTGCTGCTGGCACATTCAGCAGATGTGAATGCCCGGGACAAGCTGTGGCAGACACCACTGCATGTGGCTGCTGCCAACCGGGCCACCAAGTGTGCTGAGGCTCTGGCACCCCTGTTGAGCAGCCTCAACGTGGCTGACAGGAGCGGGCGCAGTGCTCTGCACCATGCAGTGCATAGTGGGCATCTTGAGGTGAGGACTGTTCCCATCCAGGCCCAGCTGGGGCTTTCCCTTTTCTTACCTTCCTACTCACCTTTCCCTGCTTCTAGGCCTTCAAGCCTGAAGGAGAAGCAGCCCAGATGGTTATATAAACACTAAAACTCAAGCGCTAAATGAATGGTCAGACTAGATTAAAATTCTTAACTTGGACTTCAGGAGGTTGATAAAACCTTGGATTTTGCGTAGAAAATATTTGCATACACGCCTTTCTGAAGAGAGTCCGTGTCTTTCAGCACATTTGCAAAGACAAGAGTTTAAGAACCACCAAATCACCTGAAGAGACTCCCTTGTTTCCCTCAAAGTTCCAAATCTCTCCAGTATCTCCTCCTTAGTGCCTGCTTCTGCTGTTCCCTCAAGTCCTCCAGGTTGTTTTGCTCATGGAAAAAGGCATTAGGCTGCCTCAGCCTTTTCAGGAGATGAGGCCTCTGCTCTTAGGTAGGTTGAGGGCACGAATCTGGCTCTAAACAGGTGTCTTTCATATCCTGATACAGACGGTGAACCTGCTCCTCAACAAGGGAGCCAGCCTGAATGTCTGTGACAAAAAGGAGCGGCAGCCTCTACACTGGGCAGCTTTTCTAGGTGAGAGAGAATACATGGGAAAATCAGAAATTTGACATTTAGGATTCCTAGGGCAGGGATATGGGGTTGCAGCCGTTGAAGAGAGGAGTGCCGGGCCTTAGAGTTTACCTTCTACTTCCTTTAGAGTGTCTTCTCTTTTCACAGGGCACTTGGAGGTCCTGAAACTGCTGGTGGCACGGGGAGCAGACCTCGGCTGCAAGGACCGCAAGGGCTATGGGCTGCTCCATACAGCTGCTGCCAGTGGCCAGATTGAAGTGGTGAAGTACCTGCTTCGGATGGGAGCGGAGGTCAGGGCTTTGAGCTCTGGGGTTGGGGACTATGAGCAGTGAGTAGGAGATGATAGAGTCTGTTATGGAGATATGAGGTATTGGGTTGTTGATGTAGTTTTGGGAGGTTGGAAGGGCGTGGTAGAGAGGGTCTGAATAATGCTTACCTTAGCCATAGTACCCTGAGTACCTTAGTACCTTGGGTCAGAAACCCCAGAGGAACTGAGGCAGTCATTGGATTTCTGGGATCTGTAGGCTACATGTGCTGGCTTCTACTTTGTTTAAACTGATACCGCCTTACTCTCACTGCTGAATATCCAGATCGATGAGCCCAACGCTTTTGGAAACACAGCTTTGCACATCGCCTGCTACCTGGGCCAGGATGCTGTGGCTATTGAGCTGGTGAATGCCGGAGCCAATGTCAACCAGCCGAATGACAAGGGCTTCACGCCACTGCATGTGGCTGCAGTCTCCACCAATGGCGCTCTCTGCTTGGAGCTATTGGTTAATAATGGGGCTGACGTCAACTACCAGGTGCCTGAAGGGATAAGGCTTAGACTAGTGGGGAGCGAAACCTGGCTCTAGGGGTCCTGACTGTATCTGGATAACTCTCGTGGAATTATCTACTTGCTTCCTGGGATAATCAGACCTTGCCAGGGACTCAGGAGAGAGTGGGCTAAGAAGGTGCCATATGACCCTTTTGTCCTTAGAGATATGTCCTTGGAAGGTAGATAGGGCATTCTCTGTGCTTTGCACTGGAAAAAAAACAAAAACAAAAACCCACCATGTTTCCACAGAGCAAAGAAGGGAAAAGTCCTCTGCACATGGCTGCAATCCATGGCCGTTTCACACGCTCCCAGATCCTCATCCAGAATGGTATGGACCTGGGAGACTTTGTGCTCTCATCCCTTCCTCCCCAAAGGAACTCATTTCTAGAATCTCCCCAACTTCCTTCTCCTACCCTCTTCCAGTAGGATAGGCCCTTGGAACTCTGACCAAGGGACCTGTGGAAATGGCCCTGCTCTGCCCTGCCCAGTCTCCTAAGGCCTAGAAACAGGATAAAACATGTAGAATCCTGGGCCTCACACCTGATGCATAGTAGGCACTCAAATCGTGGCTAGCTCGCGAGAGTGGTCTTAAGCCTGAGGTCCGCCTGAGCTTGTGTGTGTGTATCCCCTCACAGGCAGTGAGATTGATTGTGCCGACAAATTTGGGAACACGCCACTGCATGTGGCTGCTCGCTACGGACACGAGCTGCTCATCAGCACCCTCATGACCAATGGCGCAGATACCGCCCGGTGAGTCAGGGCCCTGACTCCACTTCTGGGCTGCCGAGATCTGCACAGACTGCTCACATCAACCATGGAGTCACAGAGAAGCTTGCCAAAGGGCACCTTGGAGAACCTCCTTCCCTGACTCTAGGGTGGTGGTGGGTCAAAGAAGAGGTCTTAACTTGGTCCCTCCTTGACCCAAGGACTGAGTTCCTCAACTTGTCTCTAGGCGTGGCATCCATGACATGTTCCCCCTGCACTTAGCTGTTCTCTTTGGATTCTCTGACTGTTGTCGTAAGCTTCTTTCCTCAGGTACGTGCTGATGGGCTGGGAATTGGCAGGTGTAGAGGGGAGCAAAGACCTTTCCCTCTCTGCTGAACACTCTCAGATGTGACCTGTGGCTGTTCTGTGCCTCCAGGTCAGTTGTACAGCATTGTGTCTTCACTCAGCAATGAGCATGTGCTTTCAGCTGGGTTTGACATCAATACACCTGACAACCTTGGCCGTACCTGTCTTCATGCTGCTGCTTCCGGAGGGTGAGTTCTCTTTCTTTCTCCCATCCTTTGAGCAGGGAGCTAGGCAAAGGTCTGGGCCTGTCATTCTTGCCTGCCCAGATCTATTCCCCCTCTCACAATGAGAGCAGTCACAGCAGAAAGGGCTTGCTAGTTCTATCCCTCCTTAGCCCCACCCTGGGCCTGTGGCTTCCCTTTGAGGCTATAACTCTCTTAACACATCTTTCTTTTAGGAATGTTGAATGTCTTAATTTGCTGTTGAGCAGTGGAGCTGACTTAAGGAGGAGGGACAAATTTGGCAGGTATGCTGATATGCAGGGGTAAACATAGGGAATGTCTGATTAGAGAAACATGGTAGAGGGAGGAAGGGTTGAGATTGGAGAGTTAAATAAGGAGAATGTTATGAAGCAGCATTTGGCTGCACATCTGATTGCATTTGGATCTGTCTCTGATTCTCTTCCCCACCCTCCTTCACTTCTTCCTCAGGACACCACTGCACTATGCAGCTGCTAACGGTAGCTACCAGTGTGCAGTAACATTGGTAACTGCTGGGGCCGGTGTCAACGAGGCTGACTGTAAAGGCTGCTCTCCCCTCCACTATGCTGCCGCTTCTGACACTTACAGGAGGTGAGGCTGCCAGTCTGGTCCTTCTCAGTCCCATTCACCTCCCTAAGCCTGGCCCTAACTTTCTCTCTCTCTCTCGCTCCTCCCCAGAGCGGAACCCCACACACCTTCCAGCCATGATGCCGAAGAGGACGAGCCACTGAAGGAGTCCCGCAGGAAGGAAGCCTTCTTGTGAGTAGCAGAGAGGGCCCCTGGGATGTGCTTTCCCACCCATGCAAGCTCTGGCCCTGCTGTCCTCCTACCTACTCTGAACCTCCACCCTACACTGCTGCTGTACTGCTGGTCAGCCAGCAGTGTGTCTTGAGCTCTCTGGGTTTAGTCCATAGTGGGCAAAGACAAAAAGTATGAGATTGAAGCTCAGGAGCTTCAGGGAAAAAAAACCCGGAAGTATGAGAAACAGTTCCTTCCCTAAAGGAATGAAATGGATGTTTTTTTTTTTTTTTTTTTGGAGACAGAGTCTCATTCTGTTGCCCATGCTGGAATGCAGTGGCACGATCTTGGCTCACCGTGCCCAGCCAGTCTTCTTGAGAGGATTAGAAAAGCTAAATGTACAAAATAATTTGTTTATTCCACAAGCATTAACTGAATATATAGTTACTAGTTTCCAAGTACTATGCTAGATACTAAGGATAAAAGATGAGGCTGAGTGTGGCGGCTCAAGCCTGTAATCCTAGCACTTTGGGAAGCTGAGGTAGGCCGATAGCCTGAAGTTAGGAGTTCAAGACCAGCCTGACCAACATGGCAAAATCCCGTCTCTACTAAAAATACAAAAATTAACCAGGTATGGTGGCGCACGCCTATAATCCCAGCTACTCAGGAGGCTGAGGCAGGAGAGTTGCTTGAACCAGGGAGGTGGAGGTTGTGAGCCGAGATCACGCCACTGCATTCCAGCCTGGGCAACCGAAGAAGACTCTGTCTCAAAAAAATTAAAATTAAAAATAGGCCAGATGCGATGGCTCACACCTGTAATCCCAGCACTTTGGGAGGCCATTCGCAGCACTTTGCCTCGGGGCAACCCCAGGCAGATCATCTGAGGTCAGGAGTTCGAGACCAGCCTGGCCAATGTGGTGAAACCCCCATCTCTACTAAAATACAAAATTAGCCGGTCATGGTGGCAGGCACCTGTAATCCCAGCTACTCAGGTGGCTGAGGCAGGAGAATCACTTGAACCAGGGAGGTGGAGGTTGCAGTGAGTCAAGATCACGCCAGTCCACTCAACCTGGGCGACAGAGTGAGACTCTGTCTCCGAAAAAATAAATAAATAAATAAAAATTTTAAAAGGAAGAATTGTCCCAAATTTCTGTCTTTTGAAAGCTAGTAATCTGTTGGGAAAGATAAACAAAAGGACACTTGTGCATACTAATGTAAGATGATTTAATGACAGGAGAAACCAGGTTTAGGGGTATGTGAGAACTCCCTGTACTATCTTCACAATTTTTCTTTTTCTTTCTTTTTTTTAAATTAATTTATTTTGTAGGACAGGAATCTCACTATGTTGCCCACACTGGTCTCGAACTCCTGGGCTCAAGCAATCCTCCTGCCTCAGACTCCCAAAGTGCTGGGATTACAGATGTGAGCCACCACACCCAGCCCACAATTTTTCTATAAATCTGATAATATTCTAAAACAAAAAGTTTATTTTTCGCTGGGCACAGTGGCACATGCATGTATTCCCAGCTACGCAGGAGGCAGGTGCAGGTAAGGCAAGAGGATCGTGCAAACCCAGGAGTTTGAGGCTATAGTGCAGTATGATCATGCCTATGAATAGCCACTGCACCCCAGCCTGGGCAGCATAGTGAGACCCCATCTCTAAAAAAAAAAAAAACCGGCCGGGCACGGTGGCTCAAGCCTGTAATCCCAGCACTTTGGGAGGCCGAGACGGGCAGATCATGAGGTCAGGAGATCGAGACCATCCTGGCTAACACTGTGAAACCCCGTCTCTACTAAAAAATACAAAAAACTAGCCGGGCGAGGTGGCGGGCGCCTGTAGTCCCAGCTACTCGGGAGGCTGAGGCAGGAGAATGGCGTGAACCCGGGAGGCGGAGCTTGCAGTGAGCTGAGATCCGGCCACTGCACTCCAGCCCGGGCGACAGAGTGAGACTCCGTCTCAAAAAAAAAAAAAAAAAACCCACAAAAATCAGCTAGGCACAGTGACTCATGCCTGTAATCCCAGCACTGAGGTGGGAGGATTGCTTGAGCCCAGGAGTATGAGACCAGCCTGGCTAACACATAATGAGAACCCATCTCTATTTTATTAAATTTAATTAATTAATTAATTAATTTATTTATTTATTTATTTGAGATGGAGTCTTGCTCTGTCACTCAGGCTGGAGTGCAGTTGTGCAATCTCGGCTCACTGCAACCTCTGCATTCCGGGTTCAAGTGATTCTCCTGCCTCTGCTTCCCGAGTAGCTGAGATTACAGGTGCCTACCACCATGCCCAGCTAATTTTTTTTTTTTGAAGACCAAGTCTCACTCTGTTGCCCAGGCTGGAGTGCAGTGGCATGATCTCGGCTCACTGCAGCCTCCACCTCCTGGGTTCAAGCAATTCTGCCTTAGCCTCCTGAGTAGCTGGGACTACAGGTGCACGCTGCCACGCCTGGCTGATTTTTTGTATTTTAGTACAGATGGGGTTTTCACCGTGTTGCCCAGGCTGGTCTCGAACTCCTGAGCTCAGGCGATCCACCTGCCTTGGCCTCCCAAAGTGCTAGGATTGCAGGCGTGAGCCACCACACCCAGCCTAATTTTTGTATTTTTAGTAGAGAGGGTTTCACCATGTTGGCCAGGTTGGCCATAAACTCCTGACCGCAGGTGATCTGCCCACCTCAGCCTCCCAAAGTGATGGGACTACAGGCGTGAGCCACTGAGCCAGGCCCCTGTCTCTATTTAAAATAAATAAATTAGGCCGGGCGCGGTGGCTCAAGCCT
>NW_016815506.1:636838-670913 GCF_001698545.2 Rhinopithecus bieti | reverse complement strand
AAAAAAAAAAAAAAAAAACACACACACAAATAAAATAAATAAATTAAATAATTTTTTAAAAGATTTATTTATATTTTGTTTTGTTTTGTTTTGTTTTGTTTTGTTTTGTTTTGTTTGAGACGGAGTCTCGTTCTGTCGCTCAGGCTGGAGTACAGTGGCACGATATTGGCTCACCGTAAGCTCTACCTCCTGGGTTCACGCCACTCTCCTGCCTCAGCCTCCCAAGTAGCTGGGACGACAGACGCACACCACCACACCAGGCTAATTTTTTGTATTTTTAGTAGAGACGAGATTTCACCGTGTTAGCTAGGATGGTCTCAATCTCCTGACCTCGTGATCCACCCATCTTGGCCTCCCAAAGTGCTGGGATTACAGGCGTGAGCCACCCTGCCTGGCCTAGGATTCATTTTTTTTTAAAAAGGACACTAAGATCCAAGAGGCTCAGCTGTTACCTGCAGCAAGTTACTTCTCTATGCCTCAATTTCATCACCCACAGTAGGGATAAAAATAGTATCTACTTCATAGGATCTTTATGAGGATTAAATTATTTAACATACATGAAGTACTTAGAACTGTGCTTGACAGTAAGTGCTAAATACTTTATTATTATTACTACTACTATAACTACTACTAAGGTATGAGAAGGCTGCCAAGGGAGCACAGAGGAAGAGGTACCTTTCCCAGGGAAGGTTAGGAAAGGCCTCACAGAGGAGAGAAGCTGGGACTGAGTTTGAGATGAACAGGACTTATTCGGCTGGGCTGGGAGGAGAAAGCATCCTAGGGCAGGGGTCGGTGTGCCTGGAGGTGGGGAAAGCATGTCAGTCAGCAGAAGGTTGATAACTGAACATCATGTTCTAGGTTCTCTAGGAGAACGTTCAGAGGATAAAGGAGGGCATTGAAGCCAGAGGGGTTCAGGGCAGACCTTGAGAAGGTAAAGTAGGTCTGGAGCTAGGATTGAAGAATGGATAGGATTTAGAGAACCTACCTAGAGCTAAGGACAGGTGGCGGTCAGGTAGGCCTGAAGGGGTTCCCTTGGTCCTCTCCTCTGGCCCTCCCAGGTCTGTGCCCTCCTGGGCTGGGCCTGTCCCTGCCTCATAGTCTACCCTTGGCTCCCCAGCTGTCTGGAGTTCTTACTGGATAACGGTGCAGACCCCTCCCTGCGGGACAGGCAGGGCTACACAGCTGTGCACTATGCAGCCGCCTATGGCAACAGACAGAACCTCGAACTGGTATGTGTTGGGGCCTGGCCTGCAGGAGGGGAGGCGGGGGCAGGGGCACAGGGTTTGTGGATCCCGAAACTAAGGGTGGTTCAATCAAATGTCTTTTTTTTTTTTTTGAGACGGAGTCTCGCTGTGTCGCCCGGGCTGGAGTGCAGTGGCCGGATCTCAGCTCACTGCAAGCTCTGCCTCCCGGGTTTACGCCATTCTCCTGCCTCAGCCTCCGCAGTAGCTGGGACTACAGGCGCCCGCCACCTCACCCGGCTAGATTTTGTATTTTTTTTAGTAGAGACGGGGTTTCACCGTGTTAGCCAGGATGGTCTCGATCTCCTGACCTCGTGATCCGCCCGTCTCGGCCTCCCAAAGTGCTGGGATTACAGGCTTGAGCCACCGCGCCCGGCCCAAATGTGGTCTTTAGATCCAGAGGCTTAGTGGGGATTACTGCGAGTCAGGGACTGGGGTACTATCTTAGGAGTTCCAGAGTCTCAGCACCTACTTTCCTGTCCATTGCAGCTCTTAGAAATGTCCTTTAACTGCCTGGAGGATGTGGAGAGCACCATTCCAGTCAGCCCTTTGCACTTAGCTGTGAGTCCCACATCTTTTTCTTCTGCTTTCCTTGTCCTACCTGTTCCCAGGCCCTAACAAGGATGCCAGCACTTGTGAAGTTATCCTTCCTTCTGCCTTTTTGTGGGAGAGGGGATAAACACAATGCAGGGTGGGAAGCCTTGAGGGGCCCAAGGAGCTTGTCGAGGACTAAGACCTTGAGCTTCCCATGGACCCCAAGAGCAGAGAAGGGAAAGGGAGGAGCAGGGAAGGTCCCAAGCTGTGTGCACTGGTTGCCTGCACCCCTCCAGGCCTACAACGGTCACTGTGAAGCCTTGAAGACACTGGCGGAGACGCTGGTGAATCTGGACGTAAGGGACCACAAGGGCCGGACTGCACTCTTCCTGGCCACGGAGCGCGGCTCTACTGAGTGTGTGGAGGTGCTTACAGCCCACGGCGCCTCTGCCCTCATCAAGGAGCGCAAGCGCAAGTGGACGCCCCTGCACGCTGCTGGTTAGTGCCCACTTTAGGCTGCTGCCCTACCCTTGCCATGCCAGATCCCTCCTGGATGGGAATGGGGCTGGAAAGTGGAGTAGGGTGAGGAGAATGGAGACTTCAAGCCCTGATTCATAGCTTCCTATCCTCAGAGATTTCTCTCTGGCCCAGGTCTTCCTGTAACATTGACCCCAAGTCCTTTAGGCTTGACCTCGCCTCCCTTCTTCCTCTTGGCCCTGCCCTGACGCGGGGTCCCTTTCCCCTAGCTGCCTCTGGCCACACTGACTCCCTGCACTTGCTGATCGACAGTGGGGAACGAGCTGACATCACAGATGTCATGGATGCCTATGGACAGTGAGTGTGGGCCAGGGTGGGGTGCAGGTTTTCCAGTCCTTGTGGGATCCTCACTCCTCTTCCTGCCCCTCTGTAGGACCCCACTGATGCTGGCCATCATGAATGGCCATGTGGACTGTGTACATCTGCTGCTAGAGAAAGGATCCACAGCTGATGCTGCTGACCTCCGGGGCCGCACCGCCCTCCACCGCGGGGTGAGTGAGCTTCTGGGGGGGATTGTTTGCATGTGGGCCTCAGTGTGGGAGCATGGGACTCACCAGCAGTAGGGAATCCAATTGTCTAGGAGGCGAGCCAGGATTTTGTGCCCAATCTCTTTTTTTTTGAAGACAGGGTCTCACTCCCATTGCCCAGGTTGGAGTGCAGTGACACTATCACGGCTCACTGCAGCCTTGACTTCCTGGGTTCAGGTGATCCTCCCACCTCAGCCTCCTGAGTAGCTGAAACTATAGGCACATGCCACCATGCCCAGCTAATTTTGTAGTTTTGTAGAGATGGGGATCTTACCATCTTGCCCAAACTGGTCTTGAACTCCTGAGCTCAAGTGATCCCCCAACCTTGGCCTCCCAAAGTGCTGGGATTACAGGCGCGAGCCACCAGGCCCATGCTGTGGCCAGGATCTTATTGAGCCTTGTGCTTGCTCCAGGATGAGTCCCTGACATCCCCAGCTGATTTCCCTGGTATCTCTGCTTTGTTTTATTATTATTATTATTATTGTTATTATTATTATTATTTTTGAGACGGAGTCTCGCTTTGTTGCCCAGGCTAGAGTTCAGTGGCGTGATCTCGGCACACTGCAACCTCTGTCTCCAGGGTTCAAGCGATTCTCCTGCCTCAACCTCCCGAGTAGCTGGGATTACACGCCCGGCTAATTTTTTTATTTTTAGTAGAGCCCGAGTTTCACTGTGTTAGCCAGGATGGTCTCAATCTCCTGATGATGAGATCCACCAGCCTTGGCCTCCCAAAGGGTTGGGATTACAGGCGTGAGCCATTGTGCCTGGCCGATATCTGTGCTTTGTAATCACGTACAACTGAGTGCTCACCACCCACTCTACTTGGGATACCCTGCTGGCCCCATCCCATCGCATAATGTCACCACCACCTAGATCCTCTTCCGCGACCACCTGTCCTCAGCTGCCTCCTCCTCCCACAAGATTTTTTGATCCCTTAGTCTCCTTCTTCTCTCCGTTTAGTCTTTCACTCCAGAGCTCCAGTATTAACTCTTAGTATCCTGATTGTCTATTGGCATAGAGAGAGTCAAGGAGGGAGATGTGGGTCCTTAACACTTAGAATCATTGTTGTAAAGGGCTGGGCGTGGTGACTCACGTCTGTAGTCCCAGCACTTTGGAAAGCCAAGGCGGGTGGATCAGCTGAGGTCAGGAGTTCGAGACCAGCCTGGCCAACATGGTGAAACTTTGTCTCTACTAAAAATACAACAATTAATTGGGCGTGGTGGTGCATGCCTATAATCCCAGCTACTCAGGAGGCTGAGACAGAATTGCTGGAACCTGGGAGGCAGAGGTTGCAGTGAGCCAAGATCACACCATTGCACTCCAGCCTGGGTGACAGAGTGAGACTCTGTCTCTTTTTTTTTTTTTTTTTTTGAGGCGAGTCTCGCTCTGTCGCCCGGACTGGAGTGCAGTGGGCCAGATCTCAGCTCACTGGCAAGCTCTGCCTCCCGGGTTTACGCCATTCTCCTGCCTCAAGCCTCCCGAGTAGCTGGGACTACAGGCGCCCGCCACCTCGCCTGGCTAGTTTTGTATTTTTTAGTGAGACGGGGTTTACCCGTGTTAAGCCAGGATGGTTCCCGATCTCCTGACCTCAGTGATCTGCCGTCTCGGCCTCCCAAAGTGCTGGGTATTACAGGCTTGGAGCCACCAGCGCCCAAGCCGACTCATGTCTCAAAAAAAGAATCATTGTTGTAAAGACAAGGACTGAGGCCAGACGCAGTGGCTCATGCCTGTAATCCCAGCACTTTGGGAGGCCGAGGCAGGCGGATCACGAGGTCAGGAGATCAAGACTATCCTGGCTAACATGGTGAAACCTCATCTCTAGTAAAAATACAAAAAATTAGCCGGGCATGGTGGCATCTGCCTGTAATCCCAGCTACTCGGGAGGCTGAGGCAGGAGAATCGCTTGAACCTGAGAGGCAGAGGTTGCAGTCAGCCGAGATTGTGCCACTGCACTCCAGCCTGGGTGACAGAGCAAGACTCTGTCTCCAAAAAAAAAAAAAAAAAAAAGACAAGGATTGGAGCCCTGGAAGTGGTTCTTACTTCTGAGCCAGACTCAAGCAATAGGCCAGCAGAAAAGAAGGAGCTTTTCATCCCCTTCACACCCCCATGTTACTCACAGGCAGTGACTGGCTGTGAGGACTGCCTGGCTGCCCTGCTGGACCACGACGCATTTGTGCTGTGCCGAGACTTTAAGGGCCGCACACCCATTCACCTGGCCTCAGCCTGTGGCCACACTGCAGTACTGCGGACCCTGCTGCAGGCTGCCCTTTCCACAGACCCCCTGGATGCTGGGGTGGATTACAGCGGATACTCGCCCATGCACTGGGCCTCCTACACTGGTACTAGACTGGGCCCTCCACAGGCACAGGAGTATGTGTTGGAGTGTGTGTAGAGGAGGACGGGTGGGTTGTGGGAGGGACCTGGGTTGATCTGAATCTGGAAGTGGACTGGAGTGTCCAGACACAGGACAGACAGGGAACCTAGTTGTTTTTCTCCATCACAACTCTTCCTTACTCATGCCCAGGACATGAAGATTGTCTGGAGTTGTTACTTGAACACAGCCCGTTTTCATACCTGGAAGGAAACCCCTTCACTCCTTTGCACTGTGCAGTGTAAGTCCCTTCTGCTGCGTCAACCCTTCTTGCGAGGGCCCATGACCTGAGCTTAGGACAGGTAGCCTGCTTCCCTTGTCCTTCCTGATGACCCCTCCTCCCTCTTCCTCTAGGATTAATAACCAGGATAGCACCACAGAGATGCTGCTGGGAGCTCTGGGTGCCAAGATTGTGAACAGCCGAGATGCCAAAGGACGGTGAGTGATGGAATACTTGGGGAGAAGTCTAGTTGCCTCTGGCTTCCTCTTTCTGCTTGGGCAGTATACTCTTCCCTGTTTTAATCTACCCTGATCCCCCCCTTACAGGACCCCCCTTCACGCCGCTGCCTTCGCGGACAATGTCTCTGGGCTCCGGATGCTGCTGCAGCACCAAGCCGAGGTGAACGCCACTGACCATACCGGCCGCACTGCGCTCATGACGGCGGCTGAGAACGGGCAGACCGCTGCTGTGGGTGTGTAGGGGCCACTTGTGGAAGGGAGGAGCTCCCCTGGGGCATTTGCAGGATGGGTCAGCCCTGCCTGTGGAGGCTGGCTGGGGCTGGGGTTCAGAAATCAGGAGGGTTGTCTTTGGATGTCTCCCCATCTGCAGACGGGATGCAAAGTGGAGAGCCGGGATGGCTGCTGCTCTGGAGGGAGGGTTCAGTCCCTCTATCACATTTCTCTCGTAGAATTTCTGCTGTATCGAGGGAAGGCAGACCTTACTGTGTTGGATGAGAACAAGAACACAGCCCTCCACTTGGCTTGTAGCAAGGTACTTACCTGAAGTGATTGGGGGACTGCATAAGGGGCAGAGCTTGATGAAGAGAGGTAGGTCTCGGTTGTAGAGGGGACTAGAGCAGAAGTGAGCATTGTCCAGCGCATCCCACTGGTGGGGCAGCTGTTTGTCCTCCTGTTACTCTCCCAACTCCTGCCTTACACCCTGCCACACTTCTACTTCACAAGTCTCCACTCTGTTCCCCTCCCTCAGGGCCATGAGAAATGTGCCCTCATGATCCTGGCAGAAACCCAAGACCTTGGCCTTATCAATGCTACCAACAGTGCGCTGCAGATGTGAGTGCCTGGGGAAGGGGGCTTCTAGCTGGGGGAGGCCGGTGGGTGACGAAAGAGTGGCTGCTGTTCAGAGGCTCTCTGGAGCCCATAGTGTTTGTTCAGCACCCTTACCACCCTGTCTGGAGGTGGAAGGGCAGCTTAGCATCAAGCTCCTTCTTTTTCCTTTTTTCCAAGGCCACTCCACATTGCTGCCCGGAATGGTCTAGCTTCTGTGGTACAGGCCCTGCTGAGTCGTGGAGCCACAGTGCTGGCTGTGGATGAAGAAGGTGGGTGGGGTCTGGAGCCCCCTGCCTCTCTTGGGTTTGGGGTCAGGGACATTCTTTAGGAGGTGACTTCTTAATCTTGTTTTACATGGGATTTTCTTCCCAAGGGAACTCTTCAGAGTAGGGAGCCCACACCAGTACTCTGGAGTTTCAGAGGGGAGCCTGCAGGGTCAGGAGGACTCCACACCCCGGGCTTTGATTCCCATGCCCACCCTTTAGCCCGCACTCAGAGAATCTGCCTGTCAGCCTTCCTGGGCCCTCATCACCCTTGGATTCTGCCCCTGCTGGGTACCTGCCTGCCTTGGCTCCCTCCACAGAGAACAGACTTCAGGGCTTGGGGGAGGCTGGCTGGGATACAGGACTCTGTGCTTCTGTTCTCCCCCTTGGCCCTGCAGGTCACACCCCAGCACTGGCCTGTGCCCCCAACAAAGATGTGGCAGACTGCCTGGCCTTGATCCTTTCCACCATGAAGCCTTTCCCACCTAAGGATGCCGTCAGTCCTTTCAGCTTCAGCCTGCTCAAGAACTGCAGCATTGCAGCCGCCAAGACGGTGGGTGGCTGTGGCGCCCTGCCCCATGGGGCCTCCTGCCCCTATAGCCAGGAGCGGCCTGGCGCCATTGGGTTAGACGGCTGCTACTCCGAGTAGCCCCCTCCAGTGTCCCTCCCCCGCCGGTGGCTTGATATCTAATTCTATTTATTTAGAAAAAGTCTAAACATTTAGGGCACTTTAAAGGAGAACACGACTGGGTGGAGGGGGCGGAGGGGAAGGAAGCCCTGGGGAGCAGCTGCTCACCCCTTTGCCACACCATCTTGGCCTGGCAGGGGTCTGGGACTGACAGGGAGCACCCCAGGCCCTTGGTACCCCCAGGGCGACCCCTTCTGCCAAGTGTCCCAAAATAATTGCTAAATGCCTGGCTCCCCCATTCTTTGACTCCATCTCTTGGTTCCCTCTTTCTGCTGCCAGCTCCCCTGACTCTTCCCTGGGGACTCCTCTCTGTGTCCCTCTTCTCCCCTGCCCCTGCTGCCAGGCAGATCCCCTCTTCTTCCATACCCATCACTGCCTCCCTGCTCGGCCGGTCCCTCCATCCCCGCAGCAGTGAGAAGCCTTAATTTCTGGTACTGTGTGAGCACTCTGGGGGTGTCCCCCTCCCCCTTCAGGGGCAGCTAGAGGATGAGGGGGGAGGATATTTAGCACTGGGGCCTGGAGCTTTTTCCCCACTTCTGTACCCTATCACCCCTAAAGTTCAAATGCAAAACACTTGAAGCAGCAACTACTGTACCTGGGCCCCAATCCTGCACTCTCCCCTGGCTCCTCATATGCAAATCAAGGGCTGGTTCTGCCCCCACAGCCTGCCCCCTCCCCTTCCCTCCCAGTCCTAGCCTGGCCCCTAACCACGCACTTTAACCTTGCTTCTTTCTTTTATCTTCTTTTGGGAGGGCAGAGCCTGTGGCCATTCCTGCCCTGGCTCTCCTTTCCTTGAACTTTGAGGCTTGTCATGAATTTTTAAGTAAACGTTTTATCCTTTAGGGGAAGAAACAAATTAATTTCCTGCCCATTTCAAAACCACAGCCCTAGTATGTCCACTGTGTTTCAGGCATGTGTTTGCATGTATATGGAGGGAGGGACCATGTTCTTCCTCCTGTGCTCCCAAGCCCATAGTTTATCTGTGCTCCCGATCTGCCTCCACCTTCCGTTATGTCCAAGAGTATCCACTGCCCCAGTCACTCCTGATCTGAAGCCAAAGATGGTAGGAGGGGCAGGGCCGACAAGGGACCGTGGCTACTCGGGACCCAGGCTTCCCCTCCAGTGTGAGGAAGAAGCTCTGACCTAGAGAGAGATGAATAGGTACTGGGGCTTGGACCCTGCCTTCCCAGCAGGGAGGAAAGATGGGATTGAGCTAGGGGCTGCATTGGTAAGATTTCTAAAAGTCGCACCCCAAAAGCCAAACTGGGCTGGAGTGAAGAGGGGGCAGTTTTCTCTCTAAATGTAGCATTGAATTTGGCCCTGGTCCCTTTAAGTGCTCTGTCCACCCATCTCCTAGTGCAGCCTCCTGGACAGTTGGACCCACTCCTGCAGCCCAGTGTTCCCTTCCTCACACTCAATACCTCAGCCAGGGGCCAAGACACAGAACTTGAATAGAGGTCATGCCCCCTCCACCCCCACAGTGCATCCTCGCCCAGTTTGGCTGCCATCAGTATTGCCCCCTGAGAACTGGACAGGCTTCGTTTACACAGTACAGGGTCTCCCCCTGAGGGGATCCTTCAGCCTCCCTCCCCTACCCAAGTTTGCTTTATTCACAGTCTTACCCATCTTTTAGTTGTATACCCTGAATGTCTTGCCATCCTTGTCAAGGGTGGGCTGAGGGGAGGGGTGCGTCCCAGGGACCCCCTCCCTCCCCAGTGGATACCCTTAACCATACCTCATGCTGGTTTCCAGAAGCCTGGGGTGTGTCCAAGTCCTTATCTTTCCATGGTCCCTTTTGATCCCCTGTCTCTGTGTCTTGCTTCTCCCAACCCTCAGTTCCTAAATCATTTCAAGGCTTCCAAATGACCATTATTGATGAGAAGGATTGTACAGCTTTTAGTTTTTATTTTTATTTTCAAAGCCAAAGGGCCTTGTGACGCCCCTCTTGCCCACCTCCCTCCACACCGTGTCCTCCCCTATATGACAATCAATGTGACCTCTCTTAAGGGCTGCAGCCCCCATCCCCAACCCTGCTGGCTCTGCAAAGCTTGCCTTCCCTTCAATTCTCTCTCCTGAAATCTTCCCATTCCACCCCCTCCTTCTCATCTTGGTGCTGGGAATTAGGTGGTGGGGGGCAAGGGAAGTGAGGAGATGGGTCCTCCAGAGAGAACTTGCGGAGTGTGAGTCGTGTTCTCCTTTTGCGACGTTTGGCGATGGCGGGAAGCATCTGAGTGTCTGTCAGGAGCCCCGTTGTCTTGCTAGATGAGATTTCTGGGGGCTGTCTGCTCCCTGCTGCCCTCAGCACACTGTCAGCAGTGCTGGGAGGTGGTGGGGAGTCCTCTATCCCTCCGTACGTGGCTGTGAGGAAGCCTGGGGGACAAACAGCCTCCTCTCCTTATGCCAAAGGAAACCCCACGCCCCACCCTGGGCTCCCCAGCCCTAGTGTTTTTTGAAGCATTTTGACCATTCTCATGGCCACTGCATATTTATTTTAATGTTAAGTTTTTTTTTAACCTCTTTGACTTAAACGGGTGTGGAGAAGTAAAACAGGCAGAATGCCCCCCAATCTTCATGGGAGAGGGTGGGGAGGGAACAGCGCCTTCCCTTTGCCCTCCCCCTTCCCCCTCTCCCCACCGCAGCTCTAAAGCACTTGCTTCAAGTAATAAGCACTTTTGTGAAAAGGCCTATTTTAAGCGAGGACCCTGGGAGCAGCCCCAGGTCCCAGCAAAGGAAACAGAGCGAGGATGACATAGGAGACAGGGAAACAGACGTGTGAATCAGAGGGTGAGATGGAAAGAGCCAGTTTTAGTTTCTGATTTTGGGGGAGCTATTTCTGATTGGGCGGTGGCTCTAGTAGGGTCATGTACTATATCCTTCAGAAAAACGAATGGCACAAACTGTGGGTCCCAGGAAGGACCAGCAGACCCGGGTCACTGCCACTGTCCACTGAGACTGACGGGCCACCTCCCCGCCCCGTGGCCCCTGAGCCATAGGACTGCTGAAAACCACTGAATGTACAGCCCAGGTTGGGGTGGGGAGCAGCCCCTGGGGGAGGGGGCTTCTCCTTTTGTTTGGTGCTGTGGGGGGTGGGAGAGATGAGACTGAGGGACTGCCACCCCATGTAGACGTGTTTCTTGGGGTGGAGGGGCTGAGGAGGGCCTACCTCCCTCTCCAACCCCAGCCATGGCCCCTCTTCCTTCCTCACCCCTATCCGTTTTGACTGTAAGTCCAGCTCACCTTTGCCTTCAATATGTAACCAAAGGAAAACTCAATACTGTTTCCACCACTGTCTGCCCACCCGAGCACCTTCTTACTCCCTGGACCTAGAAGGGGAGAAGAGGCTGGGGGTGGGGTGGATGGGGCCAGAGTGAACGGTTCTACAGCTATACCCCCAAAACCTCCTCCAGGGTCTTGGAAGGGGTCCTGAGAGGTGGGATTGGGGCCAGGCTGGCAGGGCTGAGTTTGCACGCTGTGTATCTTATGCACGTGAGTGTTTTTGTCTGAATGACTCCAGTGACTGCTCCAGCGGGGAGGCCCCTTCCTCCTTCCCTCTCAGCCATTTCTCACCCACTTCCCATACCCAGTGTTCATCCCCTACCTCCCCTTCCCACCGCAAAGGAAAATAGCCTTACAGACCCTAGCCCAGAAACCCTACTCCTGGGGCAAACCAGTATGGGCCCCCATCCCGCCTAGTTTGAACCCTACCTTTTAAGAAGGAGGGATAAGGAACAAAGCAGCCCCTTCCCCTCTAATTGTGGTGGCTCCAGCCTTCTGCAGCCTTGACCCAGTTGGGGCAAGGGCGGAGGTGAGGAATCTTTGAGGACCAAGCCCAGTGGTCTGGGAAGTGGGAGGTAGAGAGGGAAGGGTCTGCCTTGGGGGCTCCCTCCTCCCAACCCAACCCCTAGAGAAGCGACCAAATCCCAGAGATGGGGTGAAGCTGGGGTGGGGAGGGTCTGCTCTTTGAATTACTTGAAGGTACTGACTCCAAGGCTGCTGTTGCCCACTTAGGTGTGAGGGGGACACTGTCACTGCATTTGGGAGGGCAGAGGGTGGTGGGTGACCAGAGGATCCACCTTGGCCCTCACCCACTCCTGGTAGGCCCTTTCCCTGGGGAATCTGGAAGCCTGACTTTGCCCCCAGGGAAGTTGGGGAGCGCCTTCCCTCCCTTCTCCACCCCTCACTCTGGGCACCCTCTCCAATTGCACTAAAGTAGCTGTTGTGCCAGTCTGCCCCCCCACAGTGGGGGAGGTCTCTGCTTCCAGTCTTCTTCCCCCGCTGCCTCCGCTCCCACCCTGGACAATCTCCTTGTTTCCCTTGTGTTCCTGGATAGCTCAGCTTTGTATGTGTGTTTGGGGGGTGGGGGTGGGTTCTGACTGGAGTGGGTTTGGCAGGGGTTTGGGAAGGGTTAGGGGAGGATGGAGGATGAAGTCTCCTACCCCCTTCCCCAGCTCCAGGCCACAGAAGCCTGGGAAGGGAGGGTGCCTACTCTCGCTGCTGTGTCTTGCAGATGTGCCAAAATGGGTGTGGGTGGGATGGGAGGGTGCCTGGCAGAGCAGCCCCTGGGGTGGCTCTCTCAAAGCAATATAGTTCCCCTGAGGGGGACAGCAAGACAGGGGAGAGGGTTGGGGTGGGGACCTGGGGGTTCCCCATGTACAGCTGTGTATATTCAGGGGTGTTCTCTGTCTGGTACCCGCTGTGGGCATCTATGTGTGTGTGAACCTCCCCTTCCCCAAGCCCTGCATGACCTGTGATGCTGCAGACACCACCATCCTGTGTGCAGGTGTGTGTTGGGGGGCACGGAGGGGCATGTTCCATGTCCTGTTGCACCCTCTACCCTGTGACCCATGTACTCGGTTGTAGGAAGTAAAGAGAACTGAGCACAATTCACTGGATTCTAGTGGAATCTTTCTCTAAGCAATTTTCCCATTCCTGCCTCTCCCTGCCCCGGAACCACCTGTGGTGCTAGTGTTGGGATCAGGGGCGTTTAACGCTGGTGGGCAGCAATAAGGGGCAGATGTGCCCAGATGCCTGCATCCCCAGGGTGCCGAGGGCAGCAGGAAAAAGTGGGGACCTCGGTGCATTTGCCCCACCCCTCCCCTACCTGGGCTAAAGCACAATGCTCTCCCCGCAGATTAATGACCCTGCGCCCTCCAGGCCCCTACTCACATCCTCCCCCAACCGGCTTCGGGTCCTCCCACCACACTCTGGTTTTCTATGCTGTTTTGGTGCAAGTACAACTGTCGTAGTCATGGCTTTGGGATGGGTTCTGTTTATTAAAATCCTGTTGCTCCTACTGGCCCTGTGTCCCGCCTCCATTCCTGTGGTTGGGGGGAAGGAAGGGCAACCTGACCCCTTTCCACTGGCCCCGTCAGCCCTCAGTGGTCACGGGCAGTAGCCGCTCCTCCAGCAGGGCTATGGCAAGCATGAGGCCGCCCCCCAGCAGCAGCCCCAGCCCCTGCAGGAGCACATGGGGCGTAGGCATGGGCTCCGGAGGACGAAGCAGGGCTGGTAGCTGAAAGAAAAAGAGGATGTCAGGATTCTGGCCTTGCCCCTGACCTCTCAACAACAGAGGAAGGGTGTCAAAAAGCATCAGCAGCCCCCACCCAAACACCTCAGTCTCTTGTTTCTCAGACTTTTGCGGGCCTGTGGTCTGACGCCCTTCCAGGAGCTAATGGTAGAGGCGGAGGGACTGCTACCTCCTTCTCCTCCCCTCCCACCTCCCCACTGCCCTTGTTTTCTCTGCTCTACCCGACATCTCTCACCATGTCCACAAGGGCCACATAGAGGAAGACCCCAGCAGTGACCCCAAACACCCAGGGAGTGAGGGGGACAGGGCCCAGGCTGAGCCCCACCCCCAGGACTGCACCCCCCAGTCCCAGGGCTCCAGACACCAGGCTCAGCAGCAGCAGCCGCCGAAAGGACAGCCCTGACCGGAGCAGCATGGCAAAGTCACCTGTTGGAGACAGAGGACAAGATGGGAGGGAGTAAGCTGGGGTGCCCCTCATCCATGCCACCCGCCAGCCTCCAAGCTCTACCCCTTGGAGCTGTCTCCTTTCTGGAGTCCACCCCGCCCTGTTCCTGCCATTCCTACCCAGTTCATGGGGCAGCTCGTGGCAGAAGACCGCTAAGGTGGTACTGAGGCCACTGGAGAAGCCATCAGAGAAGGCAGCACCTGGGGCCAACAGGGTTGGAAGTTGTCAGTCCAGAAGAAATGTCTCCTCAGAAGCAGGCTCCTGTGTTCTGTGGTCCTCCCGTCCTCTCCCCATTTTCTTCAGGGCCCTCTCCTAGCCCCAGCTGATAACTAGGAACCCTGGCCTCCCCTTGGACCTGCTTCCCTCCATTCCCACCCCTCACACCTATGGCCAGCCCATCAGTGAGGTTGTGTAGACCATCTCCCAGGAGGACCATCCACGTGATATCAGCGCCACCCTGGTGCCCATGACTGTGGCCTTGGTGCCCAGGAGGGGCTGGGGCTGGTGGGTGCTGGCTGTTCTGCTCCCTCTGGCCTTGAGCCCCTAGCTCTGTGGGAAGAACCACAGGACAGTGTTGGTGGCTGCAAGTAAGGACTGTGAGCTTGGAACCTACTCTTCAAATTTTCACCTCTAGTCACCTGGAGCTGCCTGTAGGGGCTGAAGGGCCATCCCACTGCCATTCTCCGGGTCCAGGTTTCGTGTTTCGAGATCCCTTCGTTTTCGCCTGCAGCATCTCTGAAATAGGAGGGTATCCCTCCTAGTGGAGGAGGCAGCAGAGCCAGGGACTAAGGGAAAGCCAGGCCACAAGCTGGGAAAATGAACACCTGGTTCCACCTCTGGCACCTGGGATGTTCTTTGGCCTCTACCTCTTCCCAGGTTGGCACCTCCCCTCTGTTTCTTGTTGACTTGAGCTCAGAAGAGGATGCCATTTGGCCAGAAGTCCTGGGTCTGTGCTTAAGGAGCCCCTGCCCACTCCCTGTTAGCCGATAGGTCCTGCACACCAGGCAAATATCGGAGATCCAGGAGCACACACTGCTCCTCTCTTGGCTTTTTGACCCAGTTCTTTTTTTTTTTTTTTTTTTTTTTTTGAGACAGAGTCTCACTCTGTCACCTGGGCTGAAGTGCAGTGGTGCGATCTCGGCTCACTGCAACCTCCACCTCCCGAGTTCAAGCGATTCTCCTGCCTCAGCCTCCTGAGTAGCTGGGATTACAGGCATGCGCCACCACGCCCAGCTAATTTTATATTTTTAGTAGAGACGGGGTTTCACCGTGTTGGTCAGGCTGGTCTCGAACTCCTAACCTTGTGATCTGCCCGCCTCGGCCTCCCAAAGTGCTGGGATTACAGGCGTGAGCCACCACGCCCAGCCAGGCCCAGTTCTTGACTGGGACTCTGGTTTCAGCAGAAGGAGGAGAAAAGGGTATCACTCACTGGCCTGAGCCCTCGGTGCTGCAAAAGCCCCAGTATGTTCTCCAGCACAAAGAGCAGGAAGAGGCCTCCGAGCACTGACAGCCCCGGGCCCAGGTCCTCCTCTGGTAGTCCACCAGGTCCTGCGTGCCGCTCTCCTTGTGCCTGACAGAGAGAAGGTCAGGGCAGACCCTGGAAGCCCCTATACCCAACAACATCCCCTTGTGTGGGGGGTGGCAAGCCTTTGCAGAATGCTCTACTTGAAGGCAGCCGTGAGCTGAAGCCAGGATCCAGGAGTAGGATGTGGGAGCTGATGGAAAGGGGGAGGGGATGTCCTATGGCTGGGGACACCTTAGATCCATGGAGGCCAGAGGTTCAAAGAAGGGGCTTCACATACATGCGGTAGCAGGTGTAGCAGTGCATCCCCACAAAGAGTGCCCACGGCCAGGGCCCCCAGGAAGCCCAGCAAGGGCCGCAGTAGACGAGGTTCCAGGAGCCGCAGCAGCAGCAGGGATAGGGGAGAAGGGAGGCTGAGCAACAGGACTGCCAGGGCACTCTGAAGCAGGGCTGGGGAGAATCAGGGGCTGAAGTTAGGCCAGGGCAGGAGGAGAGTCCCACATGTAAGGTGGGGCAGAGAGAACACTACAAGGAGAGACAGGACCCCAGTGAGCCTCCTTTCTTGGCATGGGCCCCACTTCCAGGATTCAGGGAGCCCCCCACCCACTCCTACTTGCTGACCAGATAGTAGATCCCCTGGGGGTGCAGGGGCCGGAGCTCCGATGCAGACGCGGCTGTCGATCTGATAAAGCAGGGCTGGGCACAGCAGAGCAAACTGACGAGGGGTCAGAGGAGCAGCGGGACTCAGGCCAAAATTGACCAGCAGCTGGGAGCCGTTCAGACACTAGGGGAGTTGAGGTTCATACGTTGGAGAATCACCAGGAACTATGACTCAGATCTTTAACACTTGGCCAGGTGCAGTGGCTCACACCTGTAATCCCAGCACTTGAGAGGCCCAGGCGGGTGGGTCACCTGAGGTCAGCAGTTCTAGACCAACCTGGCCAACATGGTGAAACCCTGTCTCTACTAAAAATACAAAAATTATCTGGGGATGAGCCGGGTGCGGTGGCTCAGGCCTGTAATCCCAGCACTGTGGGAGCCTGAGGCAGGTGGATTGCCTGAGCTCAGGAGTTCGAGACCAGCCTGGGCAACATGGTGAAACCCCATCTCTACTAAAGTACAAAAAATTAGCTGGGCATGGTGGCGTGCGCCTGTGATCCCAGCTACTCAGGAGGCTGAGACAGGAGAATTGCTTGAACCCAGGAGGCAGAGGTTGCAGTGAGCTGAGATCACGCCAGTGCACTCCGGCCTGGGCGACAGAGTTAGACCCCATTCCAAAAAAAAAAAAAAAAAAATTAGCTGGGGATGGTAGTGAACACTTACAATCCCAGCTACTTGGGAGGCTGAGGCAGGAGAATTGCTTTAACCCAGGAGGTGGAGGTTGCAGTGAGCCGAGATCGCACCATTGCACTCCAGCCTGGGTGACAGAGTCACACCCTGCCTCAAAAAAAAAAAAAAAAAAAAAAGATTTTTAAACCTCCTTCCATTGCATAGACTCCTGGGTTTCTCCCAGGGTCCCCTTTGCTCCTACCGGCAGGTGTCTTGGGGACTGGGGCCAAGGGTACTTATAATCAACGTGTATTAATTATTAGTAAATATTCAGTCAAATGCAGGTATTCAATTTGATGCAAACTGGGTGCTAGTGAGCATTGTCATCATTTCCCCCCCGAAACCCTGATCATTTCATTCATTTCATTGATTTGATAAATGAAGCTGGTTGGAAAACTAGAGCTCTCCATGCCAGAATCTTAAAAGGGAAAAGACCCTAAAATGCCATCTAACCTCCCTCTCAACAGCCCTGTCCGATGTTCATCCGGCCTCAGCTTGAATGCTTCCTGCGATAGGGCACTCACTGGACCTCCATCAGGGTTAGGCAGCTTTGTCTGCCCTCTGGTGTAAGTAGAACATATTATCTGTCTTTCTGGATGAAGACAGCTATCCATTCCCTGCAGTTCTCCTCTCCAGGTGACCATCCAGATCCTACCCTGGGCTGCTTCTCTAGATTCTCTGCTTTGCCATCTATTCCCCTAAACTGAGTCTTGGAGCTCTGGATATGGGCTCACCTGCTCTGATCCTAGAGGGAACATAGTTCACTGTTGAAATAGCATCCCCTAAGACCACAATGGAATTTTTTTTTTTTTTTTTTTTTTTTTTTTTTTTGAGACAGTCTTACTCTGTCACCCAGGCTGGAGTGCAGTAGTGCGATCTCGGCTTACTGCAATCTCTGCCTCCGGGGTTCAAGCAATTCTCCTGCCTCAGCCTCCTGAGTAGCTGGGATTACAGGCATGTGCCACTGTGCCCAGCTATTTTTTTTTTTTTAGACGGAGTTTCCCTCTTGTTGCCCAGGCTGGAGTGCAAATGGCACCATCTCGGCTCACTGCAACCTCCGCCTCCCAGGTTCAAGCGATTTTCTCACCTCAGCCTCCCAACTAGCTAGGATCACAGGCACCCGTTACCATGCCTGGCTAATTTTTGTATTTTTTAGTAGAGATGGGGTTTCACCATGTTGGCCAGGCTGGTCTCAAACTCCTGACCTCAGGTGATCCACTCACCTCGGCCTCCCAAAGTGTTGGGATTACAGGCATGAACCACCACACCTGGCCCATGTTGGGATTTAAAAATAAAACAAAAAAACTGATTATTTAAACATTTCAGGCCATCTAATCCCGTGGCTCCTAACCCTTTAGAGACCATCAGACTCACATCCTCATTCAGGTGGTCAGCCAATGAGTGGTCCAGCAGCAGAAGCCTGTGAAAGAGGTCCAGGCCCGAGGGGGCTGGCCCACGGGGTAGGTGAGGGGCCTTTGACTCTTCCAGGTCACCCCACCCTGAGGGACCCAGAGGCATCCCTGCCCAGACATCCACACTCAGCTCAGGGTTCTGCGGCCTGGAATGGATGAGACAGCAAGTCAGCCTCCCTTGTGTTCTCTATCAACCCGCTTTGAGAGGCTCCCAGGGAGTTTAGGGGGAAAGAGGGAACTAGCCACTGATGGGAGATCCTGGGACCCAGAAACCATGGAATGTCATTCTTAGGAAGATCTGAGAGTTGTCCATTTTCTGCCACTGGGGGGACAGAAAAAAGAAGGACAACGAGCCGGGCGCAGTGGCTCACACCTGTAATCCCAGCACTTTGGAAGGCCAAGGTGGGCGGATCACATGAGGTCGGGAGTTCGAGACCAGCCTGACCAACATGGAGAAACCCCATCTCTACTAAAAATACAAAATTAGCTGGGGTGGTGGTGCATGCCTGTAATTCCAGCTACTCGGGAGGCTGAGGCAGGAGAATCGCTTGAACCCGGGAGGCGGAGGTTGTGGTGAGCTGAGATTGCGCCATTGCACTCCAGCCTGGGCAAAAAGAGCGAAACTCCGTCTCAAAAAAAAAAAAAAACGGAGAACAACCAAAAGGGCTACGAATGGCCGGGCACGGTGGCTCCCACCTGTGATCCCAGCATTCTGGGAGGCTGAGGTGGGTGGATCACCTGAGGTCGGGAGTTTGAGACCAGCCTGACCAATATGGTGAAACCCCATCTCTACTAAAATTACAAAAATTAGCCAGGCATGGTGGCGTGTGCCTGTAATCCCAGCTACTCAGGAGGCTGAGGCAGGAGAACTGCTTGAACCCGGGAGGCGGAGGTTACAGTGAGCCAAGATCACACCACTGCACTCCAGCCTGGGCGACAGAGCGAGACTCTGTCTCAAAAAAAAAAAAAAAGAAAAGAAAAAAGAAAGGGCTGCCAGGTGCGGTGGCTCATGCCTGTAATCCCAGCACTTTGGGAGGCCAAGGCGGGCAGATCACCTGAGGTCGGGACTTCGAGACCAGCCTGACCAATATGGAGAAACCCCGTCTCTACTAAAAATACAAAATTAGCTGGGTGTGGTGCACATGCCTATAATCCCAGCTACCAGGGAGGCTGAGGCAGGAGAATTGCTTAAACCTGGGAGGCAGAGGTTGCGGTGAGCTGAGATAGCGCCACTGCACTCCAGCCTGGGCAACGAGAGCAAAACTCCGTCTCAAAAAAAAAAAGAAAAAAAAGAAAAAGAAAGGGCTACGAATTTGGAGCCAAATTAGCCCAGAGACACTGAACAGTGATACTAAGAGCAAGAAATTTAAGGGCTTAGAGATTTGGAGGAGGAAAGAATTAGAAGGCAATGGAGGTCTAGGGTGGTGGCTCCCATCTGTAGTCCCAGCACTTTGGGAAGCTGAGGCAGGCAGATCGCTGAGCTGAGCCCAGGAGTTTGAGAACAGCCTAGGCAACATGGCGAAACCCTGTCTCTACAAAAAATTTTAAAAATTAGCCGAGAGTGGTGGTGTGTGCCTGTGGTTCCAGCTGCTCAGGAGGCTGAGGTGGGAGGATGGCTTCAGCCTGGGAGGCGGAGGTTGCAGTGAGCCGTGAATATGTCACTGCACTTCAGCCTGGGTGACAAAATGCAACCCCCTGTCTCAAAAAGAGAAAGAAGGCAATGGAGGCATGAGAGGTATCGAAGAGATACCAAGGAGCTGAAGAATTACAATTCTGAAGAATTTGTAACTCCAGGCATCTCGTGAGGAAGCCAGAACGAGGCAACTGGGAGCAAGCACTGAGAGAACCTGGGGGATGTGGCCCTGTGGAGTGGAGGAAGGGGTCAGTACCTGTGCGTGGAATTGTCTGCAGCTGGGGGTGCAGCCCGTCCAGTCAGAGGTCCATGCTGTCCCAGGCGAAGCCCCTGAACTCGGCCTAGCCCCAGGCTGTGGAGAAGCCGCGCCAAGCCCCCTGCAGTCAGCGTCCCATTCTCTCCATACAGGCCAAACAGCTGGGCCAGGTAATGGTTCTGCTCCTGCTCAGCAGGGCCCAGGTTGGGGACTGAGCCCCCTACCCAGCCCAAGACGACCCACACACAGAAGCCAGCCAGCAGATGACTCACTGGGGACCCCATCATTGGTGAGGGGAATGGCTTAGGGTCTCAGGTTCTGGCTCCTATTCTCCCTGAAACATCCTGAGGACTGTGCCCTGGAAGAAGAACAAATGGCCTGGAGTTGCTGCTCTGCTCTCCAGCTCGGGTCCATGGGGGAGCCAGAGCTCCTTACACCTGTTCCCCACTGAGTCCAGCAGTAGCCCCTACTGCAGCCTTCTTTCTCCCTTCACACTGCCTTCTTTGGGAGCAGCCTCTTGTTTGCCGGTTCCTAGAGCACTTTCCTGACTCGGAGCTCTCCCCATACTTCATCCAGAGCTGACTGTCCATTCCTTGTCCCCTAAACCCCACCCCTCAACTTTGCACCACCTCTTTATCCCCCCTTAATCCCCAGGGCCTCACCCCTACTGGCAATGCAAGAGCTGTCACCTCAGGTCCCTTGTTAGATCTTGCCGTTGATGTTAAGCAGTTCCTGAGTCAGGGAGGGGGGAATCCAGGCTTAGCCTCCAGGTGTCCAGGTGGATCGGAGGCCACGTCACATAGAAGGCTGAGATGGACACGCACCCCCTCCTAGCCCACCTGCCTTGGGGCGGGGTCAGGGGTGGGGCCAGTGTGTGAAGGCTCACATAAGAGAGGAGTTAATGGTTCACTGGTCTCTGGGGTGGGGGTCAAAGGTCAGTCTCTGCTGGGCCCCTGAGTAGGGAGGGGCCACCCTCTGCCCTGGGAAAGCCACATGGCTAAGGAGAACCTGGGCCTAGTCTTTTTCGTCTTAAATAATTCACCCCATCCTTAACACAGTTAGTACCATTTTAGCCCTTTCCCGCATGTACTTCCACCCCACCTACCTTACATCTGGCACTAAACTTCATCTCCAACCCCCATCCCCATATTCCTTGGGAAGGTTGGACCCAGGTGTCCCTAACCTGGGGAGGAGGGGGAAAAGGCAGATCAGTGGCAAGCCCAGATGCATGCATGGGAAATAAACTGTTTTTAGCAATTTCTCACCCCAAGAAGAGAAAGAGCCAGAGCTCTAGGGATCAATGACCAAGAAAGGGGAAGCCCTGTGGGGGAGAGGAAACAAGGATCTGGGCTCCCCTCTGATGTCTGACCTGGCCTAAAATCAGGCAAGCGAAGTCTGATAGGGGTGACTGGTCCAGGGGGTTGAGGTTGGCATTACCTGATCGCAGGAGACAAGGACACCCAGAGGAAGGGGGACACAGCCTTCTTGGTTCCAGCTGGGGGGGTAGGCAGGCAGGCGGGCAAGGGTCACCTGCAGGGAGGGGGTAGGGGAGGGACACTACCTTAAAGGGGCAGGTCTGCTTTGCCTGGGCCTCCTTACCTGTAACCTATCTTCCTTCCACCTTCTAGAGACACCCCACCTTCCCAAATGCCTAGTTGCTAACCTCTTCCTTTTCCCACAAAAAGCAAAGGAGTCCAACACAGAGTAGAATGGTAACATTTATTAGGAAGGAGAGATTTCAGTTAGACTCCCATGTCTCATACAGAAGAAACAGATGGTAACTGCCATTTCTTTCTTTCTGGACACCTGGAGGCTAAGCCTGGATTCTTTTTTTCTTTTTTTTTTGAGATGGGAATTTCTCTCTTGTCGCCCAGGCTGGAGTGCAATGGTGCAATTTCGGCTCACCATAACCTCCGCCTCCTGGGTTCAAGCAAGTCTCCTGCCTCAGCCTCCCGAGTAGCTGGGATTACAGGCATGCACCACCACGCCTGGCTAATTTTGTACCTTTAGTAGAGATGGGGTTTCTCCATGTTGGTCAGGCTGGTCTCGAACTCCCGACCTCAGGTGATCCACCCACCTCGGCCTCCCAAAGTGCTGGGATTACAGGCGTGAGCCACCGCGCCCAGCCAGTAACTGCCATTTCTAAAGAGGAAAGAGAGCAGGCAGAGGGTCCTGACTCCCAGGGGACAGCTAGTTCAGCTGGACAATGAGGGAGTATGAGATTAGGGTGGATAAGAACACTGCTCACCACCCCTCCACTGAAGTTCAGTGGCTAAAATACTGCTACACCAGCCAGCCAGTGGAAGGCTATCTTGCTCTCCAGGAGACACTTGGGATGTGGTGGTGGCAGGAAGAAAGAATGTCATGCTATCTTTTGCTGCTCCTCCGGGTTTCTTTGCCGTTACTAACAGGGTTGCTGGAAGGGCCAGGTGGGCCTGCAGGTGTGTGGTTGGGCTGGCTTCGAGTGATTCGGGTGCTGGGCGGGTGGGAGGGAGTATGAGGGGGATGTGGGCCACCACCAGGACCTGTTGGGGCACTCAGTCCATTCCCATTCTGGCTCTCAGAGGCTAGTTGTGGGAGGAGAAGAAACAAAGGAATTAGTTAACATAGGAGAGGGGTCCATCTCAAGGCCTGCCTGCATCCCCCAAAGAGTGGCACAGTCTTCACCATGCACAACTGCGGTCTTAATGCCAATTGGACCAAATGCAAAAGACTGTGGGCTGTAAATATGAACGAAGCTCCAGAGAAGACTCACATGATCATTTGGGAAGTTGCTACATGAACCTCGGTATGATATTTTTCTCTTGTATTTATCTCACTATTATTGGGAATCAGACCTAGAATTAGCTGTTTAGTTCTAGGCTCAAGGATCTCTGACAAAAATGCCCCTTTACTGGGCCAGGCGCAGTGGCTCACGCCTGTAATCTCAGTACTTTGAGAGGCCGAGGTGGGTGGATCACACGGTCAGGCATTCGAGACCAGCCTGGCCAACATAGTGAAACCCCGTCTCTACTGAAAATACAAAAAATTAGCTGGGTGTGGTGGCGGGCGCCTGTAATCCCAGCTACTCAGGAGGCTGAGGCAGGAGAGTCACCTAAACCTGGGAGGCGAGGTTGCAGTGAGCCAAGATTGCACCATTGCACTCCAGCCCTGGCGACAGTGCGAGACTCCATCTGAATTAAACAACAACAACAACAAAAGCCCTTTTACCAAAAGTGATTATAAAACTGAAGAAGCATGGCAAGGGGAAGGGCCTGAAATCTCTGCGTTAAAATATGAGGCACTTAAAAAAAAAAGGTGTGTATGTGTGTACCATAATGATAATGTTCATTTTGGAAAATACAGATAAGCATAAGTGAAAACATTATTACACATAATCTTACCCACCAAAGATAATAACAAGTCACATTTTTGTGTATATAAATTTTATTTTAAATTTTACTGTTTTAGAGATGAGGTCTCAGTTTGTCACCCAGGCTGGAGTGCAGTGGTGTGATCATAGCTCACTGCAGCCTCAAACTCCTTGCTCAAGCAATGCTCCTGCCTCAGCCTCCCAAGTAGCTAGGACGATGGGTGTGTACCACTGCATCTGGCTTAAATTTTCAATGTTTGACTGAAGCCAGGTGTGTGGGATGATTTCTTTGAGCTCTCATAATTCTGGACATACCACTATCATTGAACTTAACCATGGCATATTATAATCATTACCTCTCTCCTGTATAAACCACAAGCCCCTAAAGGTAGTGTTTTATTCTGTGGCAAATAGAAGGTGCTCTAGAAACATTTGTTACATGAAGGCATAGGCTTGCTTCTTGCATGCAGTAGGGCACTATGAACCCTAAATAGCATGGAAGTTATAGCCTAGTGGTTCTTTTTTTTTTTTTTTTTTTGAGAAACAGTCTCACTGTTGCCCAGGCTGGAGTGCAGTGGCATGATCTCAGCTCACTGCAACCTCCGCTTCCCAGGTTCAAGCCATTCTCCTGCCTCAGCCTCCCAAGTAGCTGGGATTACAGGCTCCTGCCACAACATCTGGCTAATTTTTGTATTTTTAATAGAGATGGGGTTTCGCCACGTTGGCCATGGCTGGTCTTGAACTCCTGACCTCAGGTGATCTGCCTGCCTTGGCCTCCCAAAGTGCTGGGATTACAGGCGTGAGCCACTGCGCCTGGCCAACCCAGTGGTTCTTAAACCATATCTCTGCTGAACCCTGCTGCTTCACTGGACTAAGATATCTGCAGCCCATGGCTGGGTGTGGTGCTCACGCATGTAATCCCAGCACTTTGGGAGGCCGAGGCGGGCAGGTCACCTGAGGTCAGGAGTTCAAAACCAGCCTGGCCATCATGGTGAAACCCTGTCTCTACAAAAATTAGCCAGGCATGATGGCAGGTGCCTGTAATCCCAGCTACTCAGGAGGCTGAGGCAGGAGAATTGCTTGAACCCGGGAGGCGGAGGTTGCAGTGAGCCAAGGTCACGTAATTGCACTCCAGCCTGGGTGACATAGACTCTGTCTTAAAAAAAAAAATTAGCCGCGCATGGTGGCAGGTGCCTGTAATCACAGCTACTTGGGAGGCTGAGGCAGGAGAATCACTTGAGGCGGAGGTTGCAGTAAGCTGAGATTGCGCCATTGCACTCCAGCCTGGTTGACAAGAGCGAGACTTAGTCTCAAAAAAAAAAAAAAAAAAAGAGGGGTCTGGGAGAATTGGGTGAAGGAGGATATACTGAGAAAAGAGAGCTTTGGAAAAGGAATGAGGGAAATGCATCTTTCTAGGCTGAGCAGAGTGGGAGAGTTAGGAGGACCAGTGGATGGAAGGGAACAGATTTACCTGGAGAAGCAGCAGAGGGTCCAGTGGTAGGCTGGGAAGCTGAAGAGTTGCTGTCATTCTGCACCTGAAAGCACAGATTACGTATTCAGATCCTGCTCCCTCCCATGCTTCTTGTCTTGATCTGCCCTCCTTTCCCACCATTGTGCCACAGGACTCACCGCCTTGTTGGGTGCCTGCTGGGTGCTGTACTCTGGATTTGGCTCACTGAAGTTAGGAACCTCAGAATAAACCATACAGAATCTGCAAGGGGAGAAAGTAGCTAAAGCCTTGGATTCATCCTCTGAGCCACTGCTGGAGGCCTCAGAAAAGTGCCGATAGGTTGGACGTGATCACTCACATCTGTAATCATAGCACTTTGGGAGGCTGAAGCGGGAGGATCGCTTTAGCCCATGAGTTTGGGACCAGCCTGGGCAACATGGCGAAACCCCGTCTCTATAAAAAATACAAAAAAATTAGCTGGGTGTGGTGAAGCACGCCTGTAGTCTCAGCTACTTGGGAGGCTGATGTGGGAGGATCACCTGACCCTGGGAGGTCAAGGCTACCGTGAGCCGGGATCATGCCACTGCACTCCAGCCTGGGCGACAGAGACTGTTTCTCAAGAAAAACAACAACAACAGAGAAAGTCCAGAAATAAGGTTTGGAGTACACACCCTATGCTGCCTCCTTGCAAACCCCTTTGCCCTGGTGCTTCTTGGTCCCAATCCCCAAGACAGCACTTACTCTCCAATCTTCTGCAGATCACCCCCACGGCCAGTATATAGTGTCAGACAACCTTTGAAAACTGAAGCGTACCTACGGGACCATAAAAAGCAAAATTCAGAGTACTCAGAAGTGTTATAGGGACTGTTAACCCCATCTTGATTGTTGTTGCCTTTGGAAGGCCAGAAGTCACCAGCTGGCTTACCCTTTGGTGAGCCGGATAATGTCCCCAGGCTGGATCAGATTGCCGACATCATCCCAGACAGAGATATTGATGCTGCCTGTTTTGTCCGCCACTTTGCAGGTCCGAACCTCATGCCCGTCCTTTGTCTTGGTCACTCGGCCTGAACAGAACAGATAAATCGAGGTGGGAGGATGGTCAAATAAATGGGGTGGTAGCTGTCAGAAGGATAAGATATTGGTGGAATGAGGGAAAAGGTGTACAAGCAGGGGAAAGGCCAAATCCCTGGGGCATAAGGGGTTGGGATTGTGGAAGGGGTGGTGGTGGGGTGGAGGTGGAGTTCAGGGGCCAGCACCATGGAGAGGGCCCTGAGTGGAAAGAGGCCTGTGGCACAGGAGGTCTAGATCTGGCAAGAGTTCTAGCTACCCTATACCTGACTGCAACTTTCTGTCCCAGGGTCGAAGAGAGAGATTGGGAGTGAGGAGTGTCTTGCAGCTTGCCTTGCCATCCCCATAGCAAGTTAATAAAGCAGACAGCGTTCTTCCCCTCCTGCCCCCCACCCCAATCCCGCCAACCCGCCACCCCAGTATAGACACCTGTCTCCAGCACAATGAAGATGAGGTTCAGATTCTTGAGCCCAGGTTTGATATCCTTCACAAAGGTCTCCGTCGTCATGCTGCCCGAGCCTCGTCACCCCACTGGATGGGGAATAAAAGATGAAGGCTTAATGCTTGAATCATTTGCCCCCATGCTCCACTTCCCAAGGCCTACCTACCCCATTAGGCCAGGGTCAGGCAGCCTCAACCCCTCTAACGCTTCTAAAAGATTTAAAAAGAACATCCCTGGAGGCCTCCAACTTCAAGATCAGAATTTGGGGGTCTCTGGACAGGCTGCTTTGGGGCTGGAAGGCCCCCTGCCGGGATGCTCTTTTAGTCTCAAGCCCTGAAGTGGCGGAGCCGACGGAGACAGGAGTAGGGAACCCGGTGCAGAGCCAGGGAGTAGAATCCTACTGGCCAGACCTTCCCGAACCCTCATCTCGACAACCCGGGACTCGCTCCATGCCCTCCCCTGCCCGCCGCCCACCACCCACCCAGCCAGCCGGCAGGACTGTGCACGCCGCTGAGCAGCCCGCAGGGGGAGCCGCAGGCTGCGCGGCCGCCGGATGCTGCCTGGTGGAACGCGGGAGTGCGGCCATTCCCGGAAGTTTCCCCCGGCTGGCTTCCTCCGGCCAATCAGCACCGCCCGGGCGCGCCCTGCGTCCCGCCGCCTGCCCTGCCCAGCCAATCGGGATCAGAGACTCGTGCGCCGCGAAGGGGGTGAATTTCAGGTATTAAAGGAACCTTGGAGATAGTTGGCTCTGCAGGGGGAAAGATCCACCACTAGAGGGCGCACAGGGCCCTAATTTTTCTTAACTTGGCTGAGGAGAATGCACTTAGGCTCTAAGACGTTTCTTAGGCTCTAAGAGTGACACAATGGGAAAAGGAGCAAGGGTTTCGGAATCTGGCGGACAAAAGTTTGAATCCTGGCTCAATGCTTCACTTCCTTTCTCGACTATTTAAACATATGTAATTCCAATTCCGCTAGGCGCGGTGGTTCACGCCTGTAATCCCAGCAGGTAGGGAGGCATAGGCTGGAGGATAGCATGAGTCCAGGAGTTCCAGACCTGCCTAGGAAATATAGCGAGACCCCATTCTCCACAAAAAGGGAAAACAAAGACAAAAAATATGTAATTCCATCTTACGAAAAAACGGAAGTTATATTTTAAAAAGTGCCTTGCACACAGTAGGCACACACGGTTTCCTCCCTTTTTATTGCTCTAACCCTTATCTTTGTTCCTGATTTGGGGTTCTCATCTTTAAGGCACTATCCAGCTTGGTCAAGGTCTCTGGGAAAAGTGGCATTTATACCAGAGACAAAAGGCAGGCTCACCCTTCTTGGAAGAGATGGAACCTGAGGCATAGAGAGAAACATTTGTTAGTCCCTCTTTTTTTTTTTTTTGAAACAGGGTCTCGCTGTGTAACCCAGGTTGGAGTGTAGTGGTGCAATCTTGGCTCACTGCAACCTTTGCCTCCCTGGCTCAAGCGATCCTCCCACCACAGCCTCCGTAGTAGCTGGTACTACAGGTTCACACTACTATCCTCGGCTAATTTTTGTATTTTTGTATTTTTTTTTTTTTTTTTTTTTTTTTTTTTTTGTAGAGACAGAGTTTCGTCATGTTTCCCAGGCTGGTCTCAGGCTCCTCAAGCGATCCGCCCACCTCGTCCTGCCAAAGTGCTAGGATTACAGGCGTGAGCCCTTGCACCTGCCCGCAAAGGAGTCTTGCTCTGTCTCCCAGGCTGGAGTGCAGTGGTGCGATCTTGGCTCACTGCAACCTCTGCCTCCCGGGTTCAAGCGATTCTCCTGTGTTAGTCTCCCTAGTAGCTGGGATTACAGGCGCCCGCCACTACGCCCGGCTACTTTTTTTGTATTTTTAGTAGAGACGGGGTTTCACCATGTTGGCCAGCCTGGTCTCAAACTCCTGACCTCGTGATCCACCCGCCTCGGCCTCCCAAAGTGTTGGGATTAAAGGCGTGAACCACCGCGCCCGGCCATACTACTATTTTTTTTTTTTTTTTTTTTTGAGACTAAGTCTCGCTCTGTCGCCCAGGCTGGAGTGCAGTGGTCGGATCCCAGCTCACTGCAAGCTCCGCCTCCCGGGTTCACGCCATTCTCCTGCCTCAGCCTCCCGAGTAACTGGGACTACAGGCGCCCGCCACATCGCCTGGCTAGTTTTTTGTATTTTAGTAGAGACGGGGTTTCACCGTGTTAGCCAGGATGGTCTCGATTTCCTGACCTCGTGATCCACCCGTCTCGGCCTCCCAAAGTGCTGGGATTACAGGCTTGAGCCACCGCGCCCGGCTCATACTACTCGTATCTTACTTGATCGCAGAGTCCCTCTAGAGGACGGCAGAAAGGAGGCCTGAAACTTTAGTTCCTTTCGGGACCTGTTAAATTGTCCACAAAAGGTAGCTAGCTCTGTATTGTTGTGTATAAACAAATTACATAAAGATATGTGTGTGTATATGCGTGTATTAATGTGCATTAGCATTTACTTAGCCAATGTCCACAATAAATACCATACTATTTAATACCAGATTAGCCTAGGAAGTCATGTAATTGTAATGCCTTGGTTTGCTTAATTAATCCCCTATCTTCTCATGGAGCTCTTTAGGCTCCACATTGACTTCCCTTGGATCCCAGATTCTCTACTGCCCACATCCCCAACACCACGGTGTTGTAAGCTAAGGAAATCAAACCCCAACTCAGGAAGACGGAAATTTTTTCTCCCTTCCTTCCTTCCTCTTAGGTGTTTCAGGGAACTCCACAAGTGTTGGAGGAGCCATTGTGGATACAGCAGGAGAGCGCCTGGGAGAGAGGCAGACAACCCATTGAGCACCCCAGATCTAAGCTTTGTGGTCAGACTCCCTCACTCCCCACCCCGCGGCCGCCTTGTTACGAAGCTCTATAGGATGCTGACGAGGTCTCTGGAAAAGGGAGAGGGGCCGGACCCGCAGCAGGTCACGCTGCAGGTCTGCCTCTCCGCAATGATCTCGCACCAATCTGCGTCAGCTCTAAGACACAAGTCACCTGCACCCCTCCAAAGCGAAGCGTGGCCGGCCAGGCCCACACGTTCTTGCCGGGAAGAACACAGAGTTCGCCCTCCCAAATGACTGTACAGTCCTGGCTGGGCCTATAGAGACTCTAGACTAGACTTCCGGTCTAGAGCGGAGGCCTGGCCAGCCTTCGTCCCTCCTGGTAGGCCGCTCGTGGCTGGTAGTGTAGGGGCTGAGTTAAACAAAGAGGCGGGGTTTGGTGACGAGCTTCCGCCGGGTTGCGTAGCAGCGGTGGGCGGGGCAAAGGATCCGTCTGAGAAGGCGACGAGTGGTCGGAGTCTTCTTTCCCCTCCTTCCCCTTTCCCTTCCCTACCCGGGAGAGGCTAGGACCCGGCACCAGGGCACTGCTGTGGCCGCTGCTGCCTCAGCTCCGACTGGGTCAGGTTGCGGAGACTCCAGGCCGCTTCCAGGGCGGTGCGTACTGCGCCTGCGCGATCTTCCACCTAAAAGAGGGTGTGGGAGGGGAGGAGGTGATGTCCCAGGGGTATTGGGGCGGGGGGCTGAAATACTGGGGTTCAGAAGGAGGGATGGTGGTAGAGATAAAAATGTGGGCAGGGAAGCAGCACTGGCGAGGAGTCGGGAGGTGAGAAGGGGGCCCTGGAGATTGGGCTGTTGGGGAAGGTCCGTTGGAATAGGGGAGCTTTGAGAAGTGCGGGAGGCGGCCGGAGCTAGCTGGAGGACCGGCAGCCGCGGACCTGGGGGAACAGCGTGATGTTTAAATGGGCAATGATTGACGGGCCAGAAGGGGAGGAAGGGAGCATTCCGGGGGCCAGCCTGGGCAGGGGCGGTGGAACCTAAACCCCCGCCCTCCAAGCGCCATAGCTGGCTCCTCTCCCATGCCTTGTCTTTGGCAGCCTTGTCGTCTCATTCCTTCCCTGCTCCTCACCCCCTCCCAGCCTTCCATGAAGGAATCTCACATTCTTCACATCCGTGCGCTTGGTTTGCAGCCTGGCTCTCTGACAGGTTTCACACACCACACACTGGAAGGCCTTCCCTAACTCAGGACTTTGGGAAATTGGGGGGTGGGGAGGAGGGGGCCAGAGGCAGAGCAGAAAGCCAGGAGGGGTGAGGGCGTTTTGCTTGAGGGATTGACAGACTGCTTCTCTATTCAGAAACTTCATTTCACCTAATAGCAAGTGGGGCTGTTAATGAGGCCACTGTTCTTAGTGACTGGCCCGTGATAGTGTTATCCTTTTCTATAGAGGGGTTTTAGAGTCTCACAATAGGGCAAGAGGCTGATAGTGTCGTTGGCTGATAGTTTTGCCCCAAATAAGAATGGAGTGGACTAGTGGTAGAGAATGTGAGTGATGCAGTGTTACTACCTTGCACGTCCAGCTGATCGACCTGTGGCTAGGCCTACCTTCTAGTAAAAAGAAGGAACAAGCTTCTTTCAAGCATTTCCTCTCCGACTCTCAGTATTCTAAATTTATTTTGCGTTATGTATATTTTTTTGAGACGGAGTCTCACTCTTATCACCCAGGCTGGAGTGCAGTGGCACAATCTCAGCTCACTGCAACCTCCTTTTCCTGGATTCAAGCAATTCTCCTGCCTCAGCCTCCTGAATAGCTGGGATTACAGACACCTGCCACCATGCCTGGCTAATTTTTTGTATTTTTAGTAGAAATGGGGTTTCACCATGTTGCCAGGCTGGTCTCAAACCCCTGACCTCAGCCTGGCACGGTGGCACACGCCTGTAATCCTAGTACTTTGGGAGGCCGAGGCCGGCAGATTGCCTGAGCTCAAGAGTTCGAGACCAGCCTGGGCAACACGGTGAAACCCCGTCTCTACTAAAAATATAAAAAATTAGCTGGGCATGGCTGTGTGCGCCTGTAGTCCCAGCTACTTGGGAAGCTGAGGCAGGAGAATTGCTTGAACCCGGGAGGCGGAGGTTGCAGTGAGCTGAGATTGCGCCGTTGCACTCCAGCCTGGGCAACAGAGTGAGACTCTGTCTCCCCACAGTTCCCCCCCAAAAAAAACAACCCTGACCTCAGGTGATCGGTCCACCTCGGCCTCCCAAAGTGCTAGGATTACAGGCATGAGCCACTGCACCTGGACTTATTTTGTATTCTGTTGCTACAAATAATCTTACTTTAGGATAACAGTATTCAGTATCCTTTCATATTTATTTATTTATTTATTTATTTTTGAGACAGGGTCTCACTCTGTCACCCAGGCCGATGTGCAGTGCTGCGATCTCTGCTCACTGCAATCTCTGCCTCCTGGGCTCAGTTGATCTTCCTGCTTCAGCCTCCTCACAAGCCAGGACTACAGGCACTCATGCCACCATGCCCGGCTAATTTTTGTTTTTTTTGTAGAGACAAGGTTTCACTATGTTGCCCAGGCTGGTCTCAAACTCTTGGACTCAAGTGATCCACCCACCTCGGCCTCCCAAAGTGCTGGGATTACGGGTGTGAGCCACTGCGTCCAGCCTCCTTTCATATTTATTTCATTTGATTTGCAGGACAGTATGTATAAGGGGTGTGCGTGTGTGTATACGTGTATACACATACACACATATAGACACCTTATATTAGGCCGGGCACAGTGGCTTACGCCTGTAACCCCAGCACTTTGGGAGGCCAAAGGTGGCGGATTACATGAGGCCAGTCTGAGACCAGCCCAGCCAACATGTTGAAACCCCATCTCTACTAAAGTATAAAACTTAGCCTGGCATGGTGACACGTGTCTGTGATCCTGGCTACTCAGGAGGCTGAGGCAGGAGAATTGTTTGAACCTGGGAGGTGGAGGTTGGCATGAGCTGAGGAGATCGCATCACTGCACTCTATCCTGGGCGACAGAGCAAGACTCCATCTCAAAAAAAAAAAAAAAAAAAAAATAAGCCAGGCATGGTGGCTCACACCTGTAATCCCAGCACTTTGGGAGGCCCAGGCGGGCAGATCACAAGGTCAGGAGATCAAGACCATCCTGGCCAACATGGTGTAACCCCATCTCTACTAAAAATACAAAAACTAGCTCGGCATGATGACGCACACCTGTAGTCCCAGCTACTTGGGAGGCTGAGGCAGGAGAATCGCTTAAACCCTGGAGGCAGAGGTTGCAGTAAGCTGAGTTCCTGCCACTGTACTCCAGCCTAGCGACAGAGCAACACTCTGTCTCAAAAAAATATATATATATATCTATATAAAATATATATAATACTTCTATATATTATATATACATTATATTAATATATGAGGCAGGTCTCATTTTTCTCTACTTGACAGTTGAAGAAACAGAAAAACTACAGCAGGGTTACTTGACTTGTTTAAATGTGTACATTTATGGATGGGTGCAGTGGCTGGTGTCTGTAATCCCAGCACTTTGGGAGGTTGAGGTTGGAGGATTGCTGGAGCCTGTCCAGGAGTTAAAGACCAGCCTGGGCAACGTGTCCAAACCCCGTCTCTACCAAAGATACAAAAATTAGCCAGGTGTGCTGGTGTGTGCCTGTGGTCCCAGCTATTTGGGAGACTAAGGTGGGAGGATTGCTGGAGCCTGGGAAGGCAAGGCTGTAGTGAGCTATGATCATGCCACTGTACTCCAGCCTGGGCAATAGAACAAGACCCTGTCTCAAAAAATAATAATAAAAATAATAATTTATGTGGGCCGGGTGCAGTGGCTCACACCTGTAATCCCAGCATTTTGGGAGGCTGAGGCAGGTGTATCACCTGAGGTCAGGAGTTTGAGACCAGCCTGGCCAACAGAGTGAAACCCCGTCTCTACTAAAAATACAAAAATTAGCCGGCCATGGTGATAGGCGCCTGTAATCCCAGCTACTCTGGAGGCTGAGGTAGGAGAATCACTTGGACTTGGGAAGCGGAGGCTGCAGTGAGCCAAGATCGCACCATTGCACTCCAGCCTAGGTGACAGAGTGAGACTCTGTCTCAAAATAATAATAATAATTTATGTGAAAGCACTTTGGAAACATAAAAGCAGCAGTCCCCAGCCTTTTGTGAAAGATAGTTTTCTACAGATGGTGGGTGAGGGGATGGTTTTGGGATGAAACTCTTCCACCTCAGATCATCAGGCATTAGATTCTCATAGGGAGTGGGCAACCTAGATCCTTCGCATGTGCGGTTCACAATAGGGTTCATGCTTCTGTGAGAATCAAATGCTGCTGATGATCTGACAGGAGATGGAGCTCAGGCCTCAGTGCTTGCTTGTTTCCTGCTCACCTCCTTTTGTACGACCCAGTTCCTAATAGGCCACAGTCTGGTACTGGTCCATCTGGGGATTTGGGGACCTCTGCATTAAAGCATCATCCTGTACACGTAATGTATTATGGATCTATGCATTTGTGTGTGTGTGTGTGTGTGTGTTTTCAGTTGGAGTCTTGCTGTGTCGCCCAGGCTGGAGTGCGATGGCACGATCTCAGCTCACTGCAACCTCCGCCTCCCGAGTTCAAGCGGTTCTCCCTGCCTCAGCTTTCTGAGTAGCTGGGATTACAGGCACCCGCTACCACGCCTGGCTAATTTTTATATTTTTAGTAGAGATGGGGTTTCGCCGTGTTGGCCAGGCTCATCTCGAACTCCTGACCTCAGGTGATCTACCCTCCTCGGCCTCCCAAAATGCTGGGATTCCAGGCGTGAGCCATCGCACCCGGCCGGACCTGTGCATTTTGTACTCACAGATTTGGAATCATTATTACTGGTAGTTATGTGCACTGAATAAAAGAATTGTAAATTTCCAACAACTCCTCTTCTCTGCTTTTCCTCTTGTCCTTTTCTTTCCCCCTCCCAACTATGTTCAGATCTACTGGACCCTGTATGTGTGCTTCCTTAGCTGGTGAGCTCCCTCCTTAGAAGGTAGTCTTACTTGCCTAGCACTGAAAACTTAGTGGTTTTTTTTGTTTGTTTGTTTGTTTTTTGAGACGGAGTCTCGCTCTGCCACCCGGGCTGGAGTGCAGTGGCCAGATCTCAGCTCACTGCAAGCTCCGCCTCCCGGGTTTATGCCAGTCTCCTGCCTCAGCCTCCCGAGTAGCTGGGACTACAGGCGCCCGCCACCTCGCCCGGCTAGTTTTTTGTATTTTTTTAGTAGAGACGGGGTTTCACCGTGTTAGCCAGGATGGTCTCGATCTCCTGACCTCGTGATCCGCCCGCCTCGGCCTCCCAAAGTGCTGGGATTACAGGCTTGAGCCACCGCGCCCGGCC
>NW_016815506.1:631335-635758 GCF_001698545.2 Rhinopithecus bieti | reverse complement strand
AAAAAAAAAAAAAAAAAAAAAAAAAAAAAAAAAAAAAAAAAAGAATTATATGCCTTCTGGATTCTTTTGTAAATTGAATAAATTAAAACTAAAGAGACCTAACTTTAAAATCCCCATGTGGTTAATTCAGTATGATCCACAGCATTCTGGAATTAGACAGAACCTTAGAACCACTCATCTCACAAGTGAGGAAACTGAGTTCCGAAGAGGGGAAGTGATTTCAGTCTAAGGGTTCTTTTGCTTAAGTAAAAAATATCTCTTCCGTTCACGTAAAAAGTCAAGAGCTGCTTGGAGAGAGCAAGGTCAGTTAGTGTTAGAGCCAGGATACCTTTTTTAACATAATTACCCATTAATTTATCTTTTTTTTTTTTTGAGACAGAGTCTCGCTCTGCCACCCAGGCTGGAGTGCAGTGGCTCATGGTCTCTGCTCACTGCAAGCTCCGCCTCCCGGGTTCACGTCATTCTCCTGCCTCAGCCTCCCAAGTAGCTGGGACTACAGGTGCCTGCCACCACGCCAGCTAATTTTTTGTATTTTTTTTTAGTAGAGACGGGGTTTCACCATGTTAGCCAGGATGGTCTTGATCTCCTGACCTCATGATCTGCCCGCCTCGGCCTCCCAAAGTACTGGGATTACAGGTGTGAGCCACCGCACCTGGCCCCATTAATTTATCTTTTTTATCTCTTTTTTTTTTGAGATGGAGTCTTGCTCTGTCGCCAGGCTGGAGTGCAGTGGTGCAATCTCGGCTCACTGCAGTTTCTACCTCCTGGGTTCAAGCGATTCTCCTGCCTCAGCCTCCCGAGTAGCTGGGACTACAGGCATGTGCCATCACACCCAGCTAATTTCTTGTATTTTTATTAGAGACAGGGTTTCACCATGTTGGCCAGGATGGTCTCGATCTCTTGATCTCGTGATCCACCTGCCTCAGCCTCCCAAAGTGCTGGGATTACATGCGTGAGCCACCAGTCCGGCCTATTTTTGTTTTATATGGTCAATCTTAGAATCTTAGAATCATAGAATTTATAGAGCACCTTAGAACTTATGTAGCCCAGGATGCTTCATTTCATGTAGGGAACTGAGGCCCAGAGAGGCCAAATAAGTTGTCCAAGGTCATACATTTGGTTAGTGATAAAGCTAGAACTAGGACTCGGGTTTCTGGATTCCTAACACAGTTTTTTGTTTTTTGTTTTTCCAGAACTATTCACTGGGAGACAGGGAGATATGATGAAATGTTTTAGAGACACCTGTGAGATCCTTTGTCAGCTAATTTTTTGACCACATTGAAGTTTCTGGGAGTCATCTGTTTCCTTAGATCAGGGCAGGTTATGGGGCCCTTTCCCTATGTGTTTAATTGTAGTGATCAGAGCTGGAGAATCCTCAGACCTCTGCACCTTTGTTGTATGCAGGGCATAGAGGAGAGAGAATGGTAGATGGGAGACTGCATACTTATACCTGACTTTTGCCCTTGTTTTTGCCACAAAATTGATGGCAGCATGCCCAGCTACCCAAAATGTAAATCATGGGTTAGAGTGACTTCTCTAATGGTTCTCTAAGCATGTGTGCATGAATGAATGTGCATGGTTTCATCTACGCTTATGGGTTCAAGAAATCCTGAATAAGTGAGGATAAATGTCCTTTAGGAAAAATGTGAGTTCCTAGCTTTCTCTAGTGGGAGACCAGAGAAAACAACCACAACAGTAAGTTAAAAGAGCATAGAAAGGGGTCTGATAAGGCTCTTTTTTCCTTCATAAAAATTATTCTACTATAATGCTGACCGGGAATAAAGAGATATCCCAGTATAACACTGAGGAGGTAAAGTAGCATAGTTATCTGTTTTGGATTTGGCCTATGGAATAGGAGACTGGAAGTGCAGTTTTCATTTTGGGTTTAGTATGGTCAGATAAGGGAGGTTGGCAGAACTCTTGTAAGGCCTCAAGGGACACTTCAGTGCCACTTCAATTCAGCTCCCCAAGTTTGAGTAAAACCTCCTAAGGCCTTTTCCTATCCTACTACACCCAAGGACAATATCCAGGAAACTGCTTCCAGTGGCTGTGGTCACTGGCTATGACTCTTGAGGTCCCTGTGATTTCAGGTTTACTAAGGGCTTCTGCCCCAGGGCAGTGAGCAGCTGAATTATTTTGAGGCATCCCCTCTGGAATGATAACCTTTCCCTATGACAACCCACTGCAGTGTTAAGAATCCCAGAGATTAGAAGGAATAGTCAAGTAAACCTAACCTGACAGATTGAGATTGTCTGCCTGGGGGCAGTGCAAGGCAGCCTAGTCTAGAGCTGACTTCCAAGGTTGCATATAACCATGTCAACATTGGTTTCCCATAGATGACAAATAGGAGATACCCTAATCAGATTAGAAATCTAAATTTCCCCTTAATTCTTTTTTTTTTTTTTTTTTTTTGAGACGGAGTCTCGCTCTGTCACCCAGGCTGGAGTGCAGTGGCCAGACCTCAGCTCACTGCAAGCTCTGCCTCCCGGGTTCATGCCATTCTCCTGCCTCAGCCTCCCGAGTAGCTGGGACTACAGGCGCCGCCACCTCGCCCAGCTAGTTTTTTGTATTTTAGTAGAGACGGGGTTTCACTGTGTTAGCCAGGATGGTCTCTATCTCCTGACCTCGTGATCTGCCCGTCTCAGCCTCCCAAAGTGCTGGGATTACAGGCTTGAGCCACCGCGCCCAGCCAATTTCCCCTTAATTCTTAAGGCCACATCCCTGAAAGGGTACAGTTATAAAAAGGTGAATAAAGCAGAACCTCCAGAAAGATAAAGAGGGGTTTAGTTTTAGGAATAACATTGTTTATCATCTCTGCAGTTTTGAAAATACTGACTTTATGATGGCAACCTTACAGCTCCTAATTTGGCTGGTGGGTTCCCATACCCTGTGGCCATCTCTGCACCAACTCAGGCAAGTTCTTTTCTGTTTATTTTGGGGGACATGGGATCTCCTGAAATCCCATTAAGAAAAATTTTCAGAATTTGTGTTCCTCCTCAAGACAATATTATTAGCATTGCTTTAAAATGAAAAGACGGCTGGACACAGTAGCTCACGTCTATAATCCCAGTACTTTTGGGAGGCTGAGGTGGGAGGATCACTTGAGCCCAGTAATTCAAGACCAGCCTGGGCAACATGGTGAGACCCCATCGCTATTAAAAAAAAAAATACACCAGCTGGTATGGTGGCGCACACCTGTAGCCCCTGCTACTCAAGAGGCTGAGTTGGGAGGGTTGTTTGAGCCTGGGAGATTGAGGCGGCAGTGAGCCATGATTGTGCCACTGCACTCCAGCCTGGATAACAGAATGAAATCCTGTCTTTTAAAAAGAAAAGAAAAGAAAAGAAAAAATATACAATGAAACGTAGTACAAGCTCTAGGCCTATTTTCTTTCTTTCTTTCTTTTTTTTTTCTGGAGACAGAGTCTCTCTCTGTTATCCAGGCTGGAGTACAGTGGCTTGATCTTGGCTCACTGCAGCCTCCACCTCCCAGGTTCCCACCATTCTCCTGCGTCAGCCTCCCAAGTAGCTGGGACTACAAGTGCCCGCCACCACGCCCGGCTAATTTTTTGTATTTTTAGTAGAGACGGGGTTTCACCGTATTAACCAGGATGGTCTTGATCTCCTGACCTCATGATCCACCCGCCTCGGCCTCCCAAAGTGCTGGGATTACAGGTATGAGCCACCGTGCCCGGCTTCTAGGCCTATTTTCTACATTACCTCATAGCAACAAGGAGAAGAGTTTAATTTTTTTGTTTCTTTTTTGAGACAGAGTCTCACTCTGTCACCCAGGCTGGAGTGTAATGGCCCGATCTCAACTCACTGCATCCTCTGCCTCTTGGGTTCAAGCAGTTCTCCTGCCTTAGCCTCCTGACTAGCGGGGATTACAGGTGCCTGCCACTATGCCTGGCTAATTTTTGTATTTTTAGTAGAGATGGGGTTTCACCATGTTGGCCAGGCTGGTCTTGAACGCCTGACCTCAAATGATCTGCCCGCCTCGGCCTCCCAAAGTGCTAGGATTACAGGCATGAGCCACTGGGCCTGGCCTAGATTAATGTTATTTTAATTGTTGCTCCTTACGCCAAGGATAACTGTTTTATTTCCAGAGACAGGGTCTCACTCTGTCACCCAGCCAGCACCAGCATGGCTCACTGATGCCTCAACCTCCTGCGTTCAAGCAATCCTCCCACCCAGGAGTTCCAGACTAGCCTGTGCAACATAGTGAAACCTTGTCTCTACTAAATATAATAAATTAGCTGAGTGTGGTTGGCAGCACCTGTGGTCCTAGCGACTCAGGAGACTGAGTCAGGAGAATTGCTTGAGCCTCCAAGGTCAAGACTATAGTGAGCTGTGATGGTACCACTGCATTCCAGCCTGGGTGATAGAGCGAGATCCTGTCTCAAAAAAAAAAAAAAAAAAAATTAAA
>NW_016815506.1:627418-630029 GCF_001698545.2 Rhinopithecus bieti | reverse complement strand
TTTTTTTTTTTTTTTTTGAGACGGAATTTCATTCTTGTGGCCCAGGCTGGAGTGCAGTGGCACGATCTCGGCTTACCACAACCTCTGCCTCCCGGATTCAAGCAATTCTCCTGCCTCAGCCTCCCGAGTAGCTGAGATTACAGGCATGTGCCACCACGCCAGGCTAATTTTAGTATTTTTAGTAGAGATGGGATTTCATCATGTTGGTCAGGCTGGTCTTGAACTCCCAACCTCAGGTGATCTGCCCCCTTTGGCCTCCCAAAGTGCTGGGATTACAGGCATGAGCCACCACGTCTGGTCCTATGTTTTTTCTCTTTTTTTTCTTTTTTGAGATGGAGTCTCACTGTGTTGCCCAGGCTGGAGTGCAGTGGTGCAATCTCAGCTCACCACAACCGCAACCTCCCAAGTTCAAGCAGTTCTGCCTCAGCCTCTTAAGTAGCTGGGACTACAGGTGCGTGCCACTGTGCCCAGCTAATTTTTTTTTTTTTTTAGTAGAGATGGGGGTTTCACGATGTTGGCCAGGCTGGTCTCGAACTCTTGACTTTGTGATCCACCTGCCTCAGCCTCTCAAAGTGCTGGTATTACAGGTGTGAGCCACCACAGCAGGCCCTAAGTCTTTTTTTTTTTTTTTTTTGGAGACGAAGTCTCAGTCTTGTCCCCCATAGGTTGGAATACAATTGCAGGATCTCAGCTCACTGCAACCCCTGCCTTCCTGGTTCAAGCAATTCTCCTGCCTCAGCCTCCCGAGTAGCTGGGATTACAGGTGCCTGCCACCACGCCCGGGTAATTTTTGTATTTTAGTAGAGATGGGGTTTCACCGTGTTGGCCAGGCTGGTCTTGGACTTCTGACTTCAGGTGATCTGCCCGCCTTGGCCTCCCAATGTGCTGGGATTACAGGTGTAAGCCACCACACCCAGCCCCAGCCCTAGATTTTTAAAATGTGTACGCTACATTTATTTTCTTTTGTTAAGTTTTTTTGTTTGTTTTGTTTTTGTTTTGCTTATTTTATTTTATTTTTTATTTTTATTTATTTATTTATTTTTTTGAGACGGAGTCTGGCTCTGTCGCTGAGGCTGGAGTGCAGTGGTGGGATCTCAGCTCACTGCAAGCTCCACCTCCTGGGTTTATGCCATTCTCCTGCCTCAGCCTCCAGAGTAGCTGGGACTACAGGCGCCCGCCACCTCGCCCGGCTAGTTTTTTGTATTTTTTAGGAGACGGGGTTTCACCGTGTTAGTCAGAATGGTCTCGATCTCCTGACCTCATGAACCGCCCGTCTCGTCCTCCCAAAGTGCTGGGACTACAGGCTTGAGCCACCGCGCCTGGCCTGTTTTGTTTATTTTTGAGACGGAGTCTCCCTCTGTTACCCAGGCTAGAGTGCAGTGGCATGATCGTGGCTCACTGCAACCTCTGCCTCCCAGGTGCAAGCGATTCTCCTGCCTCAGCCTCCCAAGTAGCTGGGATTGCAGGTGCATACTACCACACCCAGCTAATTTTTTGTATTTTTAGTACAGATGGTGTTTCACCATGTTGGCCAGGCTGATCTCGAACTCCTGACCTCAGGTGATCCACCTGCCATAGCCTCCCAAAATGCTGGGATTACAAGCTTGAGTCCCTGTGCCCGGCCAAGTTATTTTTATTAAAATGGGTCTATACTATACATACTCTTTTTGCCACTTGTGTATTTCAGTTTGAGAGGCAATTTAGCCAAGTGGTTAAAAGCTTGGGCTTTGCAGCCAGTCTGTCTGGGTTTGAATCTGGCTCTACCACTTATTAGCTGTATGATTCTGGAAAAGCTTTTTAACCTTTGCACCTCTGTTACTCATCTGTAAAATGTGAATAATTATAGTCCCAACCTTCTAGAGCTATTGTAAGGATTAGATGAGTTAATTGTCAAAAAATGTTTAAAATACTGTCTGCCATATAGTAATGCTCAATAAATGCTGGCTTCATTATTATTTAATCATATATGTAGAATCAAGGCTGCAGTGAGCTGTGATTGTATCACTGTACTCCAGCCTGGGCAACAGAATAAGACCCTGTCTCTTAAAAAAAACAGCATGATAGCATAGATGATATCTATAAATATAAATAAATTATTTTTATTTCTATATAATAAATATTTTTAAAACAATTTATTTAGAGACAGGATCTCACTTTGTCACCCAGGCTGGAGTAGAGTGGGGCAGTCGGCTTACTGTAGCCTCAAGCTTCTGTTCTCAAGTGATCTTCCTGCCTTGGCCACCCAAAGTGCTGGGATTATAGGTGTGAGCCACTGTACCCAGCACAAATAATTTAAATAAATAATATGAAATAAATATATCTAGGTCATGTTAATTTGACATGATGTTGCATTTTATGGATGTAAGGAATTCTACTGGATAGAGTTTTTGCTATGACAATGGTTAAGCAGTTTATTACAATTCTTTTTGCACCCTTGTTTATTTTATTTATTTATTTATTTATTTATTGAGACGGAGTCTCACTCTGTCGCCCAGGCTAGAGTGTAGTGGCGTGATCTCTGCTCACTACAAGCTCTGCCTCCCACGTTCATGCCATTCTCCTGCCTCAGCCTCCCGAGTAGCTGGGACTATAGGCGCCCGCCACTATGCCC
>NW_016815506.1:606324-627011 GCF_001698545.2 Rhinopithecus bieti | reverse complement strand
TTTTTTTTTTGAGGCGGAGTCTCGCTCTGTCGCCCGGACTAGAGTGCAGTGGCCGGATCTCAGCTCACTGCAAGCTCCACCTCCCAGGTTTACGCCATTCTCCTGCCTCAGCCTCCCGAGTAGCTGGGACTACAGGCACCCGCCACCTCACCCGGCTAGTTTTTGTATTTTTAGTAGAGACGGGGTTTCACCGTGTTAGCCAGGATGGTCTCGAACTCCTGACCTTGTGATCCGCCCATCTCGGCCTCCCAAAGTGCTGGGATTACAGGCTTGAGCCACCGCGCCCGGCCCGCATCCTTGTTTATTTCCTTAGGATAAGTTACTGGAAGTAAGATTGCTAGGTAGAAAAGTATATGCTTTTTTAGGACAGTTTGTGGTTTTTATTATGAGTTAATTTGATCAACATTTTCTGGCAAGAGTACATTTTTTCCCCAGACATGTTATATGTGTGTCAGTACATGACATGTTATATTTGTATATGTTATATGACATATGACATGTATAGTGTATAAAACATAAAGTAGATATTCTTTTTTTTTTTTTTTTTGGAGACAAAGTCTCGCTCTGTCACCCAGGCTGGAGTGCAATGACACGATCTTGGCTCACTGCAACCTCTGCCTTTTGGGTTCAAGCAATTCTCCTGCCTCAGCCTCTTGAGTAGCTGGGATTACAGGTGCCCACCACCATGCCCAGCTAATTTTTGTATTTTTAGTACAGATGGGGTTTCACCATCTTGGTCAAACTGGTCTTGAACTCCTGACCTCAGGTGATCCACCCGCCTTGGCCTCCCAAAGTGCTGGGATTACAGGCATGAGCTACCACACCTGGCCTGAGTGGATATTATTTTTTGTTTTAACCTTAAATCTGTCTTTCACAGTTTAATTATAGATTTGTTTACTAATTTGAATAGTGAATACACACACACACACACAGAAAACCTTTTTCAAAGGTGCAAAGGGATAATTAGAGAAATTAAAAATTCCCTCCTATCCTTGTTTCTTTGTACCTCCCATCCTTGTTTCTTTGCACCTCCTCCTTTTTTTTTTTTTTTTTTTTTTTTTTTGGAGATGGAGTCTCGCTCTGTCACCCAGACTGGAGTTCAGTGGCCGGATCTCAGCTCACTGCAAGCTCCGCCTCCTGGGTTTACGCCATTCTCCTGCCTCAGCCTCCCGAGTAGCTGGGACTACAGGCGCCCGCCACGTCGCCCGGCTAGTTTTTTGTATTTTTTAGTAGAGACGGGGTTTCACCGTGTTCGCCAGGATGGTCTTGATCTCCTGACCTCGTGATCCGCCCGTCTCGGCCTCCCAAAGTGCTGGGATTACAGGCTTGAGCCACCGCGCCCGGCCCTGCACCTCCTCTTTAGCAGCAAACACTGTTGGCAGTTTTCTGTTTATCCTTCTGGAGAGTTCCATGCACATGTAAGCATACACACCTACATGTTGTTTTTCGTATTTGTGGTAGTGTACTTTACATATACTATTCTGTATCTTAGCTTTTTTCCCTTAATAGTATATCTTGGAATTTTTCCATACCTGGTGCATTTTAAGGGCAGCAAGGATTTTTTTTCTCTGATTAATTTTATAGCTATTATAGATAAAAACAAATTACAATTTATATAATTGAGGTAAATATTATAAAGTCAGCAGTTTAATGGATGAATTGTGGATATTTGGGGATATTTTTGCTCTCAGGTAATAGCTATCTCAGCCAACTCCTCCTCTTGACCTTTTATCTTGCCCCTTTCCCTTCTTCCCAGCCCTTTGTATTTGTCTGGACTATGAAAGTAGCAGTAGCTGTCACCTACAATAGCGCTAAGCAGTCTGAGGTTGCATTAATTTAAGTAGCGAAGAAAAGTTGTGTCCATATTGATCAGTCCACATGTAGAACTGTAGGCACCCTGTTTTATCTTTTTTTTTTTTGAAACAGAGTCTCGCTCTGTCGGCCAGGCTGGAGTGCAGTGGCATGATCTTGGCTCACTGCAACTTCTGCCTCCCAGGCTCAAGCAATTCTCCTGCCTCAATCTCCTGAGTAGCTGGGATTACAGGCATGTGCCACCATGCCCGGCTAATTTTTGTATTTTTAGTAGAGATGGGATTTCATCATGTTGGCCAGGCTGGTCTCAAACTCCTGACCTCAGGTAATCCACCTGCCTTGGCCTCCCGAAGTGCTGGGAGTACAGGCATGAGCCACTGCGCCTGGCCTTTTTTTTTTTTTTTAGATAGAATTTCACTCTTGTTGCCCAGGCTGGAGTGCAATGGCATGATCTCAGCTCACTGAAACCTCCGCCTCCCAGGTTCAATCAATTCTCCTGTCTCAGCCTCCTGAATAGCTGGGATTGTAGGCATGTGCCACCACACCCGGCTAATTTTGTAATTTTAGTAGAGACAGGGTTTCTCCATGTTGGCCAGGCTGGTTTCGAACTCTTGACCTCAGGTAATCTGCCTACCTCAGCACTGCACCCAGCTGTTGTTGTTTTTTGAGTCAGAGTCTCACTTTGTCCCCCAGGCTGGAGTGCAGTGGTGCAATCTTGGCTCACTGCAACTTCCGCCTCCTGAGTTCAAGTGATTCTCCTGTCTCAGCCTCCCAAGTAGCTGGGATTTCAGGCACGTGACACCACTCCTGGCTAATTTTTGTATTTTTAATAGAGACAGGGTTTCACAATGTTTGCCAGGCTGGTCTTGAACTCCTGACCTCAGGTGATCCGCCCGCCTCAGCCTCTCAAAGTGCTGGGATTAGAGGCATGAGCCACTGCTCCCGGCCTGATTTTTACAAGTTTATCAGTATGATTTTTTGAAAACCTGTCTCTGGACCTCTGACCTCTGTTTACCATTTTCCCTTCCTTCCTGCTTTAGAATTATCTCATTTTTGTTTAAGGTAATTCCTTATCTCCCTACTGCTACCTCAGTGACCAGATTCTCTCCTGTCTTTATCTTTCCCTCTTCCCCTGTACTTTCCTCTTGGTACATAAAGACACTTAAGCCTTTCTCACCATAAGGAAAAACACCCCCACCCAACCCACTTTCTCAGTTTCCTTTCCCCCTCTAGCTAGTTCAATTTCCCTTCCTTTGAAATTAGGCTTTTGAGTGCTGGCTTCAGCATCACATATACTAAAATTGGAATGATAAAGAGATTAGTAGGGCCCCTGTGCAAGGATGACATGAAAATTTGTGAAGTGTTCCGTATTTTTCCTGTGGCCACACAAGGTCTTAGCACAAGCCAACACTTTACCACCACGAGGGCCAGCAGCTTCTTCTAGGTGCAGGACCCTTACCCTGAGTCTGCCCAAATAAACTCGTTGAGAATGCTCACCCACCAAAAAATCAAGCTTTTGACAGAGTTGTGTCTTTGGTCCCTGTCTCTCCAACTTACCTCTTGTTCACTTTGTGCCACTGAAGTCTGGCTTCACTTTCAGTGCTACACTAAAACTACCCTCCACAACTCCCAGCTCCATGGAACTGCTTTACTGTGGTATCCACCGTCCCACATCCCAGCAATTCTTTGTTTTCTTTATCTGATTTGTCTGTTTGTAGCTTTCGACAGTTGTCTTCCCTTCTGTAAGTTCTCCAACCCCTTGACAACTTTTTTTTTTTTTGAGACAGAGTCTTACTCTGTTGCCCAGGCTGGAGTGCAGTGGCACTATCTCTACTCACTGCAAGCTCCGCCTCCTGAGTTCACGCCATTCTCCTGCCTCAGCCTCCCAAGTAGCTGGGACTATAGGCACCTGCCACCACGCCCGGCTAATTTTTTGTATTTTTAGTAGAGACCGGTTTCACCATGTTAGCCAGGATGGTCTCTATCTCCTGACCTCGTGCTCTACCCGCCTCCGCCTCCCAAAGTGCTGGGATTACAGGCGTGAGCCACTGCGCCCGGCCAGTTGTTTAGTGACCTCTTCTTTGGGTTTGACCTTTGGGAATCCAAAGAAGGAGCATGGCACCATCGCTGCTGTTTGAGTCCTTGCTCTTTTGGACCTCACTCTTCTTTTTTTTTTTTTTTTCTTTTTTTCTTTTGAGACGGAGTCTTGCTCTGTCACCGGGCTAGAATGCAGTGGCGTAATCTCAGCTCATTGCAACCTCCACCTCCTGGGTTCAAGTGATTCTCCTGCCTCAGCCTCCTGAGTAGCTGGGACTACAGGTGTGCACCACCACACCCAGCTAATTTTTATGTTTTTAGTAGAGATGGGGTTTCACCATGTTGGCCAGGATGGTCTTGATCTCTTGACATCGTGATCCATCTGCCTTGGCCTCCCAAAGTGCTGGGATTAAAGGCATGAGCCACCATGCCCGGCCTCTTTTCTTCTTCTTCTTTTTTTTTTTTTTTTTTTTTTTGAGACGGAATCTCACTTTGTCGCGTCCCAGGCTGGAGCACAGTGGCCGGATCTCAGCTCACTGCAAGCTCCGCCTCCCTGGTTTACGCCATTCTCCTGCCTCAGCCTCCCGAGTAGCTGGGACTACAGGCGCCCGCCACCTCGCGCCACCTCGCGCCACCTTGCCCGGCTAGTTTTTTTGTATTTTTTAGTAGAGACGTGGTTTCTCCGTCTTAACCAGGATGGTCTCGATCTCCTGACCTCGTGATCCGCCCGTCTCGGCCTCCCAAAGTGCTGGGATTACAGGCTTGAGCCACCGCGCCCGGCCCCCTCTCTTCTTCTTTATCCCCATTACCACCACCACCTGAGTTCAGACTCACTGTCACTCTCTGACTTAGATGTTCTTCCATTTCTCCCCTGCTAACATACTGATTCTAAAATGGAACTATTATCACATTCTTTTTTAAGTCCTTCAGTGGCTCTCTCATACCCTTCAGAATAAAGTCCAAACTCCTCAGAGACTTTTCACAGCATGGCCCTTGCTTACCTCTCCAGCCTTGTCTCTTAACAGGCCCTCCCTCCCACCTCTGTCAGCTTTTTCTTGAATCACTTGAAATTCTCTGAACCTATCGTATGCCCTCTTCTGGGCATTTGGATGTGCTATTTTATGTGCCCTTTTATATGTGAGGTCGAACTCCCAACCTTAGGTAATCCGCCTACCTCGGCCTCCCAAAGTGCTGGGATTACACTAATGCCCTGCTCCCCCAACATTGAGCTAACTCTTGCCCTACAGGACACATTTCTGGTGACACCCAGTCCTGGAAAACTTATAAAAACCACCCTCTGCTTTCAGCCTGGGTTAGGTATTCATGTCTCTTGTCCTCATAAGGTCCTGTGTCTCCTCTGAGTATTTATCACTTTATATTTTAAATGTGTGCTTACATAATGTCTTCCCCATTAGAATTACATGTCTTTTCTTTTTTTTTAAAGACAGAGTCTCACTCTGTCATCTAGGCTAGAGAGCTATAGCATAATCTCGGCTCACTGCAACCTCCGCCTCCCGGTTTCAAGTGACTCTTGTGCCTCAACCTTCCAAGTAGCTGGGATTACAGATGTGCATCACCACGCCCAGCTAATTTTTGTATTTTTAGTAGAGATGGGTTTTCATCATGTTGGCCAGGCTGGTCTTGAACTCCTGACCTCAGGTTATCTGCCTGCCCTGGCCTCCCAAAGTGCTGGGATTACAGGTGTGAGCCACTGTGCCTCAGAATTAAATTTCTTGAAGGCTGGGCGTGGTGGCTCACGCCTGTAATCCCAGCACTTTGGGAGGCCGAGGCGGGCGGGTCACGAGGTCAGGAGATCGAGACCATCCTGGCTAACACGGTGAAACCCCGTCTCTACTAAAAATACAAAAAATTAGCCAGGCGTGGTGGCGGGCGCCTGCAGTCCCAGCTACTCGGGAGGCTGAGGCAGGAAAATGGCGTGAACCCAGGAGGTGGAGCTTGCGGTGAGCCGAGATCGCGCTACTGCACTCCAGCCTGGGTGACAGAGTGAGACTCCGTCTCAAAAAAAAAAAAAGATTTAAATTTCTTGAGTCAGCTTCCACCAAGCCAAATGACTGCTGCATAGTAGACTCCCAATAAATATTTGTCGGATAAATGAATGGATCTTGACAATGAGTTTATGTTTGTCACATATTTGTAGGCTTCTTCTGAACTGGCCTCTGTTTGCTGTTGTCCTTTCAGGACCTGGGTTTCAGTGATGAGACATGGGGTATGATGTAACCCGTTTCCAGGGGGATGTTGACGAAGATCTTATCTGCCCTATTTGCAGTGGAGTCTTGGAGGAGCCAGTACAGGTGAGTTGCTCTGATGGCAGGTTTGGTAGAGCAACAGGTAGCAGTGGAAATAGTAGAAAATATTCATGGGCAGGGGGACCCATGGGGAAGTCACTGTGTTTTTCTCTCCACCCCCACCCAATGGAGGTTTAGGTCAAAGGAGTAATGGTGACTACAAGAATAAGGCTTTCCAGAATCAATCTAGAGGTGGATGCCACAGATATCCAGTGGTTCAGATTTTTTTCTGAGGTCACTCTGAAAGATTTCTCCTGTAAAATGGTCAGCTGCTTGTTTCTGTCTTGTGATAGTAGCTGGGTAGCTTCCTTTCCTCTACAGGAACTCTTACTAGGTTCCATCTTCCTGTCCATGATTGAACTTCTGGACTCCTAATAAGTTCTCTCTGCATTTTTATGATGTCGTGCTTCAGGTAATCAGCCAGTCTCCCTGCAGGCCTTTTCTACCTGCCTACTATCTAACAAATAGGAAGGCCGGCCGCAGTGGCTCATGCTTGTAATCCCAGCACTTTGGGCCAAGGTCGGTGGATCACGAGGTCAAGAGCCAGCCTGGCCAACATGGTGAAACCCCGTCTCTACTAAAAATACAAAAATTAGCCGGGCGTGGTGGTACATGCCTGTAGTCCCAGCTACTCAGGAGGCTGAGCCAGGAGAATCACTTGAACCCAGGAGTAGGAGGTTGCAGTGAGCCGAGATTGCGCCACTGCACTCCAGCCTGGGTGACAGAGTGAGTGAGACTCCATCTCAAAAAAAAAACCAAAAAAACAAAAAAACAAAACAGCAAATAGGAAGTGGGGAACTGTATGTACTGACCTATTTTTTTCCTGGGATCTACTGAAAAGACCAGCTTTTGATGCAGCCATGCACTCTGCATTTTGATGTGAAAGCTGTCACCTTCAATAGGTCATTTCTCTGCCAGCCTTGCCAGACCAGAGTCAGTTGCATCATCCTGGGGCAAGTATGAGGAGAAGCTCACGATTACCAGGCAAGTACAATGAGTGAGGTGAATCCTTAAGAGTTGTATTCTCGGGACAGCATCCTCGAGGATCCTTATTGCCCTCATTCTGTAAATACCAATTAATCCTTTCTCACTCCTGGCTATCTAGAGATTATCACATTTTCCAAACCAGGAAACTAGGCAATGAGGTTTCATGGCCCTTCATGGCTCAAGGGGAGCTTACCTAACTCCTAGGGGCTCCCCTTGAGCCTTTGAGTTTATTTTTTCTCCCAGTATTCTAAAAGGAGTACTGATGCCTTGAACTGAATAAAATTCAGACTGCATTCCAATGGCAACCAGCTCTGGACCTGTCTTCTTTCTAGGCCTTTGCAATCTGCTGCCATTAGAGGCATATTAGATGGGTGTGGAGCAAGTCATCAAGTAGTAGTGTCAGGAGGTCACAGGGTGTGTCAGGTTCCCTCCTCACCCTAGCAGGGCCTTGTCTGTTTTCTGGCACTATCATTTTAGGCAAGTCATTTACGGAAAGGTGAGTCGTAGTTGGTGACAGTCTAGTCAGAAGCCACCCATCTACCTCCAGGCTTTACCTTCTGAGGAGCAGAGCAGGCAACCCTCATGATGCCAGGTTCCCGGACACATTTCTAAGGTTAGAAGGCTCCTGCTAGGGATGCTGATTTCCCCACATCATAATTATTTGTTCTTTGAATAGGTGAAAAATGAACATAATTCAGAAATCAAAATAGTATAAAAAGGTATACAGTGAGAATTCTCACTTCTGTCCTTATTAGTGTCTACCTAATTCCCCCACAGATAACTATTTTTATTAGTTTTTTTGGTATCCTTCCAGTGAGTATTAAGGCAGATACAAGCAAATATGAATAGATGTCTGCATATATATGTATTTGTATATGCATATGTATATATGAATGTATCTGTGTTTTTTCACACCTCCTGTTCTTTGTTACACAAAAGGTAGCACATTATGCTTATGCAGGGGTGGCAGGTTTAGCTGGAATGGTTATAAAGAAGTTGGCAGGCCGGGCACGGTGGCTCACGCTTGTGATCCCAGCACTCTGGGAGGCTGAGGCAGGTGGGTCACTTGAGGTCAGAAGTTCGAGACAAGCTGGCCAACATGGTGAAATCCCGTCTTTACTAAAAATACAAAAAAAAATTAGCTGGGTGGGGTAGGAGTAGCCTATAATCCCGGCTACTCGGAAGGCTGAGGCAGGAGAATCGCTTGAACCCAAAAGGCAGAGGTTGCAGTGACCCAAGATCACTCCACTGCACTCCAGCCTGGGCAACAGGAGCGAGACTGTCAAAAAAAAAAAAACTGTAATAGGAAACTAAAGTATTTTGTTTTGTTTTGAGACAGAATCTCGCTCTGTCACCCAAGCTGGAGTGCAATGGCGCAATCTTGGCTCACTGCAACTTCCGCCTCCCGGGTTCAAGCAATTCTCGTGCCTCAGCTTCCTGAGTAACTGGGATTACAGGGGCGCACCACCATATGTGGCTAATTTTTGTAATTTTAGTAGAGATGGGGTTTCACCATGTTGGCCAGTCTGGTCTCAAACTCCTGACCTCAAGTGAACTGCCTGCCTCAGCTTCCCAAAGTGCTGGGATCACAGGCATGAGCCACTGTGTCCGGCCTTATTTAGCTTTCTTTTTGTTTTGTTTTGGTTTTTTGAGACGGAGTCTCGCACTTTAGCCCAGGCTGGAGTGCAGTGGCATGATCTAGGCTCACTGCAAGCTCCACCTCCCAGGTTCATGCCATTCTCCTGCCTCAGCCTCCCAAGTAGCTGGGACTACAGGCGCCTGCCACCACGCCCGGCTACTTTTTTGTATTTTAGTAGAGACGGGGTTTCACTGTGTTAGCCAGGATGGTCTCAATTTCCTGACCTCGTGATCCGCCCGCCTCGGCCTTCCAAAGTGCTGGGATTACAGGCGTGAGCCGCCACGCGCTGGCCTAGCTTCTTTCTTCTTTTTTTTTTTTTTTTTTGAGACGGAGTCTCGCCTGTCCTCCCAGGCTGGAGTGCAGTGGCCAGAATCCAGCTCACTGCAAGCTCCCGCCCTCCGGGTTCACGCCATTCTCCTGCCTCAGCCTCCCGAGTAGCTGGGACTACAGCGCCCGCCACCACGCCGGCAGTTTTTTGTATTTTAGTAGAGACGGGGTTCACACCGGTAGCCAAGGATGGTCCTCGATCTCCTGACCTTGTGATCCGTACCGCCCGCCCGGCCTCCCAAATGCTGGGATTACAGGCTGAGCCACCCGTGCCCGGCTGGCTAGTTTCTTACATTGAATTTTTGCCAGTAAATATGTCCTCCTGCTCTCTAAATCTATCATCTGAATATCCTTCAGACCATATTAAGTTGGTCCTCTTCATAAATACCTGCCAGTGATTGGCTAGCCTGAAAAGACTTCACGCTCCTCTGACATTTGGCAATTATTAATGTATGCAATCCAGATGCAATTAATAATTGGCTGCCTTGTGTCATCGTCCTATGTCCTGGAAATCATTTATATCTCTTTTTTTTTTTTTTTTTTTTTTTTTGAGACGGAAGTCTCGCTCTGCACCCAAGCTGAGTGCACGCCAGATCTCAGCTCACTGCAAGCTCCGCCTCGCCGGGTTCACACCATTCTCCCTGCCCTCAGCCTCCGAGTAGCTGGGACTACAGACGCCCACTACCTCAGCCGCTAGTTTTTTTTTTTTTTTTGTATTTTTTTAGTAGAAGACGGGTTCAGCCGTGTTGCCCAGGATGGCCTCATTTCCTACCTTGTGATCCGCCCGCTCGGCCCCCAAAGTGGCCTCCCAAAGTGCTGGGATTACAGGCTTGAGCCACCGCGCCCGGCCTATATCTCTTATTGTTATATAACTTTTTGTTTGTCTTGTTTCACAACTCATTTTTAATCTTGAGCACAGGGAACATAGATATATATTTTTTGAAACAGGTCCTGTCTTTGTCACCCAGGCTGGAGTGCAGTGGTGCAGTCTTGGTTCACTGCAACCTCTGCCTCCTGGGCTCAAGCCACCGTCCGTCCTCCCACCTCAGCCTTCTGGCTAGCTGGGACTATAGGCATGTGCTACCATGCCCGGCTAATTTTTTTTTTTTTTGAAATGGAGTCTTGTTCTGTTGCCCAGGCTGTTCTGTTGCCCAGGCTGGAGTGCAGTGGTGCAATCTTGGCTCACTGCAACCTCTACCTCCTGGGTTCAAGCAATTCTTCTGCCTTAGCCTCCTGAGTATCTGTGATTATAGGTGTGTGCCACCACCCCTGGCTGATTTTTTTGTATTTTTAGTAGAGACAGGGTTTCACCATGTTGGTCAGGCTGGTCTTGAACTCCTGACCTCGTGGTCCGCCTGCCTCAGCCTCCCAAAGTGCTGGGATTACAGGCATGAGCCACTGCGCCTGGCCTACGCCTGGCTAATTTTTGTAACTTTTGTAGAGATGGGGTTTTGTCATGTTGTCTGGGATGGTCTCAAACTCCTGAGGTCAAACAGTGTGCCTACCTTAGCCTCCCAAAGTGCTGGGATTACAGGCATGAGCCACCACGCCCAGCAGGAAACATATCTTGAGCCTGTCCCCTACAATGCCTTGCCCATAGTAGATCTATACTTTGCTTGACCCAACGGACCTCTTGCGGTAGAAGCTGCTCAAAGGCACGATTGGCTTTGTAGAGTTATCATATCCAGGCTCTTAGGTCCTGCTAATTCCATTATTCCCCTTTTGCCTTGTTCTGTCTTCTAGGCACCTCATTGTGAACATGCTTTCTGCAACGCCTGTATCACCCAGTGGTTCTCTCAGCAACAGACATGTCCAGTGGACCGTAGTGTTGTGACGGTCGCCCATCTGCGCCCAGTACCTCGGATCATGCGGAACATGTTGTCAAAGCTGCAGATTGCCTGTGACAACGCTGTGTTTGGCTGTAGTGCCGTTGTCCGGCTTGACAACCTCATGTCTCACCTCAGCGACTGTGAGCACAACCCGAAACGGCCTGTGACCTGTGAACAGGGCTGTGGGTGAGATCTGTTCCTTTCTTCTGCCCCACATGGATAAGGGCCATCTCATTTATGCCCCTATCGCTGGATGCCCTCCTCACTAGCTGAGGAGGTCTCTTAGGCATGTTGGCAAGGAGTATTCTTAGCCTCCTTGGCTCCCTGCTCTAAGATCTTAATTTCTTGCTGCTTTTCCAACTATAATCATTTTGCTCTTGCTTTAACAAAAGAAGGGGCACAGCAATTCATAAATTTGTATAATAACACTAAAGGTTGATTGACTCTATTCTTCCCTTTCAGTCCAATACTACTTTCTGTTTGTCATTTTGACTTCTGTAATTGCCAGCCTTCTCATATTTCCTCTTACCCTATTTTTTCTTTCTGTGGGTTATGAAATATTTGACTAAATGTTGATAGCTGAGGGGTGTGTTAGCTCACACCTGTAATCCTAGCACTTTGGGAGGCCAAAGTGGGCAGGTCACTTCAGGCCAGGAGTTCAAGACTAACCTGGCCAACATGGCAAAACCTTGTCTCTATTAAAAATACAAAAATTAGCCAGGTGTGGGGCCGGGTGTGGTGGCTCACACCTGTAATCCCAGCACTTTGGGAGGCCAAGGTGGGCAGATCACGAGGTCAGGAGATTGAGACCATCCTGGCTAACACAGTGAAACACCATCTCTGCAAAAATACAAAAAATTAGCCGGGCATGGTGGCAGGCGCCTGTAGGGGAAAGCTACTTGGGAGACTGAGGCAGGAGAATGGCATGAACCAGGGAGGAGGAGCTTGCAGTGAGCCGAGATCACGCCACTGCACTGTAGCCTGAGCAACAGAGCAAAACTCTGTCTCAAAAAAAAAAAAAAATTAGCCAGGTATGGTGGTGCACGCCTGTAATCCCAGCTACTCGGGAGGCTGAGGCATGAGAATCGCTTAAAACCAGGAGGTAGAGGTTGCAGTGAGCTGAGATCACACCATTGCACTCCAGCCTGGGCTGGACTCTGTTCCCCCTAACTAAGTAACTTAAGAAATAAAAAGAATGTTGATAGCTGGGGCTGTGAATATAGGGCTTCTCTGAAGGAAAAAGTGCACAGGCAGAATCTGCAGGAGGAAAAGGAGAGCTGTGCAGTAGATAAAAACAGTGTGTCAAAATAAATAGTCCCAGTGCGGTGACTCACGCCTGTAATCCCAGCACTTGGGAGGCTGAGGCGGATGGACCACATGAGGTCAGGAGTTCAAGACCAGTGTAGCCAACATGGTGAAACCCAGTCTCTACTAAAAATACAAAAATTAGCCAGGCGTGGTGGCAGGCACCTGTAATCCCAGCTGCTCGGGAGGCTGAGGCACAAGAATTGCTTGAACCCCATGAGGCAGAGGTTGCAGTGAGCTGAGACCGTGCTATTACACTCTAACCTGGGCAACAAGAGTGAAACCCGGTCTCAAAAATAAAAAGTAAAATAAGAGGCCAGGCACGGTGGCTCACGTCTGTAATCCCAGCACTTTGGGAGGCCAAGGCGGGGCGGATCACATGAGGCCAAGAGTTTGAGACCAGCCTGGCTAACATGGGGAAACCCGTTTCTACTAAAAATACAAAAAGTTAGCTGGGCATGGTGGTGCACGCCTGTAATCCCAGCTACCCGGGAGGCTAAGGCAGGAGAAATCGCTTGAACCTGGGAGGCAGAGGTTGCGCTGAGCTGAGATCCTGCCATTGCACTCCAGTTTGGGCAACAAGAGTGAAACTCCATGTCAAAAAAAAAAAAAAGATAAAAAATAAAATAAAATAAATATAAAAAGTAGATAAAACACTGTGTCTTGATTGGGGAAAGAAATTTAAGGAAAATAGACAGCAAAGGGGCAAGTAGGAAGCTTGGAAGAAGAAAGTGAAGGGAATGAACGAGGGAGGCCTGAAATGAATGTTAGAAATTTTGGGTAGGACAAAATCTACTCAGCAGTTATCTGCCACAGAATAGGCCATTTTCGTACATGTCCTGGTGATCACCCCTGTTCTGCTCTTTCCCCACCCTGGTCTGCAGCCTGGAGATGCCCAAAGATGAGCTGCCCAACCATAACTGCATTAAGCACCTGCGCTCAGTGGTACAGCAGCAGCAGACACGCATCGCAGAGCTGGAGAAGACGTCAGCTGAACACAAACACCAGCTGGCGGAGCAGGTAGGCCCCAAGACACGGGGGAGAACATATCCCTCATATGCAGATAACTGCCTGTCTGTGGGTAATAAAACCAGTTGTGAACACACAGACCTGTGCTTACACTTGTGAGCTTGGATGAGTGGCTATTCTGCCTGTGGCTTAGCAGGGAATCAGATTGGAACTCTCCTTGACTTTCCTTCATCCCATTCATAGCATTCATTCACCTAACAGTTATCAGATGCCTCCTCTGTGAAGGTACATTTTGTAAGTACTAAGGAGACAGCTGTGAGTGAGACAGTCCTATCCCTGTCTTCCTGAAGCTTACAAACTGGTTGTTCTTCAGATCTCTCAGTTGTCCTCATTCTCGGATAAACTTTTGTCTTTTTTCTGCTGTTTGCCTTAACCATTATTCCTGTTCTTCTTCTCCACAACAGAAGCGAGACATCCAGCTGCTAAAGGCATACATGCGTGCAATCCGCAGTGTCAACCCCAACCTTCAGAACCTGGAGGAGACAATTGAATACAACGAGATCCTAGAGTGAGTGTCACTCAGGACATGGAGTGATTCCACGTCCTGACAATAAGGCCTGAAAGGAGCTAAGAGCAGGAGAGTAGCAGAAGGAGGGCATTGGAGAGCTGGGCTGGGGGGTCACTGCTTCTCAGATATTGGCATTAAGGACAGGGGCAGAGGAGAAGAGGATAACCCTTAGCTCCACTACAGGATGTCTTATGCGTTTGGGTGGATGGAAGGGAAAGCCTACCCAAGGATGCACTTTATCCAGAATTAGGTGAGTACCCATGTACAAAGCTCTGTATTAAAGGCTGTGGAGTGCTAGGAGGGCCAAAAAGAAATAGAAGATAGGCCGGGCGTGGTGACTCACGCCTGTAATCCCAGCACTTTGGGAGGCCGAGGCGAGCAGATCACGAGGTCAGGAGATCGAGACCATCCTGGCTAACACAGTGAAACCCTGTCTCTACTGAAAAAAAAAAAAACAAAAAAATTAGCCGGGCATGGTGATGGGCGCCTGCAGTCCCAGCTACTCGGGAGGCTGAGGCAGGAGAATGGCGTGAACTCGGGAGGCGGAGCTTGCAGTGAGCTGAGATCGCGCCACTGCACTCCAGCCTGGGCAACACAGTGAGACTCCATCTCAAAAAAAAAAAAAAAAGAAATAGAAGATATTATCCCTGTCTTCAGGTAGCTTACAACCCAGAGAAGAGGAGGCAGAGTGCAAGTCCAGGAAAGTGATCTCTAAAATGCAGCAAAAACAAGTGAAGTATACAAGCGAAGTCTAAGATATTTTTCAGTTCTGGAGTCCTATACAGTTCATAGACTAAACTGTAAGTGTGAATCAATATATATAGGGCAAATAGTGCTGAGTGGGACATAGTATAGAGGAATAATTGTTTTATTCACTAAACATAGAGCACTAACTGTTAGGTGCTGTATGTGCTAAGTATTGGAATTTCAAAGAAAAGTAACAGGGACAGAGTGCAGACTCGTGGAATTTAATCTGGTAACGTTTGGTGACTCAGTTGGGACCAACTGGGGAAAGATTCGGGGTTTCTGAGCCAATCATAGAAGGAAAGAAGGAAGAATAGGTGAGCTGAGTGCAGAGTGGGTGGTTATTTCTATTAGCAGAAAAAGCCAATACAGAGAAAGGAGATGAGGTGGAATGACCATCTTTAACCACCTCCACACAGGTGGGTGAACTCCCTTCAGCCAGCAAGAGTGACCCGCTGGGGAGGGATGATCTCGACTCCTGATGCCGTGCTCCAGGCTGTAATCAAGCGCTCCCTGGTGGAGAGTGGCTGTCCTGCTTCTATTGTCAACGAGCTGATTGAAAATGCCCACGAGCGTAGCTGGCCCCAGGGTCTGGCCACACTAGAGACTAGACAGATGAACCGACGCTACTATGAGAACTACGTGGCCAAGCGCATCCCTGGCAAGCAGGCTGTTGTCGTGATGGCCTGTGAGAACCAGCATATGGGTGATGACATGGTGCAGGAGCCAGGCCTTGTCATGATATTTGCTCATGGCGTGGAAGAGATATAGGAGAACTCGACTGGCTATCAGGAAGAGATGGAAATCAGAAAATCCCATCACTCCAGCAGCTGGGACCTGAGTCCTCTCCACCATCCTTAATACTGTGGCTTATACCTGAGCCACACATCTCACTGCCCTTCTGGCACTGAAGGGCCCTGGGGTAGTTTGCTCAGCCTTTCAGGTGGGAAACCCAGATTTCCTCCCTTTGCCATATTCCCCTAAAATGTCTATAAATTACCAGTCTGGGTGGGAAAGCCCCCACCTCCATCCATTTTCCTGCTTAGGGTTCCTGGTTCCAGTTATTTTCAGAAAGCACAAAAGGATTCAATTTCCCTGGAGTGTCAGGACAGAGTAAGGAATCTCTAGTCGTTCCTCTCCTCCAAAACCAGGGAATCAGAGCAGGCAGGCCTGTTGACTCTAAGCAGCAGACATCCTGAAGAAATGGTAAGGGTGGCGCCAAATCTCTAGAAATAAGTAGTGAGGCCAGTAATTGGCCATCACTGATGGCCCTTAGGGAAAGATTGGACCTCTGTGCCAAGCAGTATCCCTGTTCAGTCCACCTTAACGGTGCAGGCACCCACTGGGTCTACCAGTATGCAGGTTGGGATACTGAAAATTTCCAGATGAGCTCTTCTTTCCTACAAGTTTTCATAATTAGGAAATGCCAGGGTTTAGGGTAGGGGTTAGTCTGTTGGGGTTGATGTGTTCAGCAAGAAGCTACTCCTAGCTTTTGCTAAAATATGGTCAGCACTGCCTCTTGTGGCACAGGCCATAATTGTTCCATAGAGCCCTCTCTAGCCCTGTGACTGTAGTTAGTTACTTTGATAATTTTCTTTGGCCATTGTTTATATTTCACAAACTCCACCTACTTCCCCTCCCCTTCCCCCCTTTTTTTTTAAGAATGGCCTGATCATGGCTATCTCAGCCACATTGTTGGCAATTTAATTTATTTACTTTTTTTTTTTTTTTTTTTTTTTTTTTTTAAGAAAGGAAAAAAGAAAAAAAATCAAACTTGAAACTTTTGATGTTCCTATTGTGGGGATTCTGGATGGGGTGGGACAGGGATGGGGGTGTGTTTTATATTTTTTCCTTTTCAGCACAACCTTTGGCTTTAATATAGGAAGAGCCAAGGGAGTCCTCGGCTGAACTTACAATATCTGCCCCAAACCTCTGTAGCCCCAAACCTCTGTAACCCCAACTGAAATGAGGAGCTTCCTCTATTCCTGTGAAGGATATGACAGTCCAGCATCGATGCCTGTGCCCTCTGGAAAAATTTCCTCCTAGCCCTTCCAGGGCCTCATCATAAAACTCTAGATTTAGAGTATTCATTTTGAAGGCAACCCCCCGCTTCCCCAAGTTTTCTTGGAGCTATATAGCTGGGTTCTAAGCTTCACCATGCAACTCAGAAATTTTATCTCTGTCTCTAAGTACAGGCTGTGCTGTGTCTCACCCACACCCCCCCGGGGACTTCAGTTCCATTTCAGGTTACCTGGGGCATACCTTGATCCCTAGAGTGACTGGCAGAGTAAGTAAGAGAAGGGGAGGGATAGTAGGTGTGATAATTTTCATATGGAGGTGGGAGTGTGGTTGGAGATAGAAAGTCTCCTCCCCACCATGTGATAGCTTCCTCTCAGAGTTTTATTCCAGGCTAGCTTACTGCAGGTCTGGGTAGTTGGATCATGGCTCCACTGGGATTGGGGTGGAGGAATACAGCTTGAGGGGAGTAGGGTTCCAGCTCCGGGACATTGTGCTCAGGAATTTGAAAACGCTGCTATACTTATTCTGGTTACTACATTTCTTCCACTCCCCTTTCCCCTTCCTGACTTACCAAGGCTCATACTGTCCTGTCCTTACCCTCAGATGGAGCCAGGAAGCTCAGTGAAAGGCTTCCCTACCCTTTGCACTAGTGTCTCTGCAGGTTGCTGGTTGTGTTGTATGTGCTGTTCCATGGTGTTGACTGCACTAATAATAAACCTTTTACTCAACTCTCTAAATTCTTCAACATTACTCCCTTTCCTGGGAAGGTTTCCCCTCTGCTTTTGCCTTTCTCTCACCTTAATTCCCCTTCTTCCTTCCTTTGTTACCTACCCTTATCTTAGCACTAACTTCTCTTTCAGGAGGATGTCTGAGAGTAGTGTGCACTTTGCAGCTCCTTTCCCGTGTACCCTCCTGCATTCTTCCCTCCTATGTCCTGTTCTGTAGCAGCCAAAGCTCTCTCTCTAGTGATCTGAACTGTGTGCTTCCCAGGGTCTGCCTTGATCCTAAATTCCATGTCTTCCCTGAGTGGTCCTGAGTTTTTGGGATAATTTCTACAGAAAATATGTATATATTGTTTTCCTTTGTCCCACAAGCAACTTTGCTTTAGAATCTAGAATTCCTTTGCAGGCAGAGAAGCCTCCACCCTCCAGTGTTTCCTAACTAAGAACATAAATGTAAGGAGGGAAATGTACTTGCAGAGGCTTCATAATTATTTACTTACAAAGATAGTCTTCATAGACCGGGCACGGTGGCTCACACCTGTAATCCCAACACTTTGGGAGGCCGAGGCAGGTGGATCATGAGGTCAGGAGATTGAGACCATCCTGGCTAACAAGGTGAAACCTCGTCTCTACTAAAAATATTAAAAAGCCGGGCATGGTGGCAGGCGCCTGTAGTCCCAGCTACTCAGGAGGCTGAAGCAGAATGGTGTGAACCTGGGAGGTGGAGCTTGCAGTGAGCCAAGATTGCGCCACTGCACTCCAGCCTGGGTGATAGAGCAAGACTTCGTCTCAAAAAAAAAACAAAAAACAGTCTTCATAAGTATTTGCCGCTACCTTTTCCCGTCATAAGAAAAAGGATAGCCAGGCATGGTGGACGCCCCTGTGATCCCAGCTCCTTGGAAGGCTGAGGCACAAGAATAGCTTGAACCTGGAAGGTGGAGGTTGCATTGAGCCAAGATTGCGCCACTGCACTCCAGCCTGGGTGACAGAGCAAGAGCCTGTCTCAGAAAAAAAAGAAAAAGAATATCTTTTCACCCTCCCAGAAATATGTTTTAAATTTGTTGAGCATTTATCATGCACCTAATGTAAACCTAATAGCACTCTAGATACTGTAGCGGCTTGAAAAAAAAAAAAAAAGCATTTCTGTGCTCACTGAGTCTGCATTCTATGCACACAAGGTATGATTATAAAATACTGATAGGCCGGGTGCGGTGGCTCAAGACTGTAATCCCAGCACTTTGGGAGGCTGAGACGGGCGGATCACGAGGTCAGGAGATTGAGACCATCCTGGCCAACACGGTGAAACCCCATCTCTACTAAATATACAAAAAATTAGCCAGGCGATGTGGCGGGCGTCTGTAGTCCCAGCTACTTGGGAGGCTGAGGCAGGAGAATGGCGTAAACCCGGCAGGCAGAGCTTGCAGTGAGCCGAGATCACGCCACTGCACTCCAGCCTGGGCGACAGAGCAAGACTCCGTCTCAGTAAAACAAAAAACAAAAACAAACAAACAAAAAATACTGATAAGCATGTCACAGTATAGAGCATAAGAGGCGATGTATGTATCCTAGTGACATTAGCAGTGCTTTTCTCCCCTTAAACTCCTTTAAAATTACTTTTAGAACTTGCTGCTCATGCTTGTGAATGTTATGAATGGTGTCATATTGTCTTTTTAGGGTAGATTCGATTTTTAGAAACAAATATTCATTGAATGTCTGCCCTATGAGATACTCACTAGAGTGAACATGAGGAGGCTTATGTAGCAAAATGGCACCTACCTGCAAATAACTTAGTCCCTAATGGAGATATATATATAACAAGGGATCATAAATGTGCTAAGTGGATTTACTAGTAATATGTGAGCCAAGGACGATAAAGCTCCTGATTCTGATGGGTATCAGGAAAGGCTTTTCAGGAAGTGTTATTTGTTCTAGGTCAGAGGTCAGCAAACTACAGGTTACAACCCCACTGCCTGCTTTTGTAAAAAACTTTATTGGAATACAGTTATGCCCATTTGTTTATATATTGTCTGTGGCTGCTTTCACATTACAACAGCAGGGTTAAGTAGCTGGAACAAAGCCTAAAATAGTTGGTCTTTTACAGAAAAAAATTGCCAACCTGTTCTAAACTTTTAAGGTCAGGAGAACTGGGGGAAGGAGGGAGTAGAAAGAACACTGTCACCCAGACTGGAGTGCAGTGGCAACATCATATAGCTCATTGTAGCCTCAAACTCCTGGGCTCTAGTGGTCTTCCCACTTCAGCTTCTGGAGTAGCTGGGGCTACTGCACCTAGCATTGTCTTAATTTGTTTTAATACTATTAAAAAAATTTTTTTTGTTTCATCTCTTTCAGTGACTTTGATATATTGTTTTTTTCTTTTCTTTTCTTTTTTTTTTGAGATAGGGTCTGGTTCTGTAGCCGAGGCTGGAGTGCAATGATGCAATTTTGGCTCACTGCAACCTCCACCACCACAGGCACGTGCCACCACACCGGGCTAATTTTTTGTATTTTTTGTAGAGATGGGGTTTCACCGTGTTGCCCAGGCTGGTCTGAAACTCCTGAGCTCAAGCAATCAACCTGCCTTGACCTCCCAAAGTGCTGGGATTACAAGTGTGAGCCACTACACCTGGCCTCATTGTCTTAATTTTTTACTTCAGTATATGCATTGGAAAAAATATTTTTTGATATTGCCTAAATAACAAGTGCTTACAATTAACAATGTATAATGAATAATCTAATACAAACCCATATTTACATTACCCTAATTGTCCCAAGAAAAGTTTTTTTTTTTGACACAGGATCTCACTCTGTCACCTAGGCTAGAGTGCAGTGGCACAATCATGACTCAACACAGCTCACTACAGCCTCGACCTCCTGCTGGGCTCAAGCACTCCTCCCATCTCAGCCTCCTAAGCAGCTGGGACCACAGATGTGCACCACCATGCCCAGCTGATTTGTTTCTTGTATAGTTTGTAGAGACAGGGTTTCACCATGTTACCCAGGTTGGTCTCAAACTCCTGAGCTCAAGTGATCTGCCCACCTCAGCCTCCCAAAGTGTTGGGATTACAAGTGTGAGCCATTACTGAAAAGTCCTTTTGTAGCTAATTTTTGTCTAAATCTGGGTCCAATCCAGGACCACAAATTACGTCAGGTTATTTCTCTTTTACCCTCTTTATCTGGGCTCCTGAAACAACCTTTTTTGTGTGTAACCCTAATTTGTTGAAAAGATTGGCTGGGTGCAGTGGCTCACGCCTGTAATCCCAGCACTTTGGGAGGCCGAGGCGGGGCGGATCACGAGATCAGGAGATCAAGACCATCCTGGCTAACACGGTGAAACCCCGTCTCAACTAAAAATATATTTAAAAAATTAGGCCGGGCGCGGTGGCTCAAGCCTGTAATCCCAGCACTTTGGGAGGCCGAGACGGG
>NW_016815506.1:597000-604376 GCF_001698545.2 Rhinopithecus bieti | reverse complement strand
AAAAAAAAAAAAAAAAAAAAAAACAAGTAAGAGGGTCGGGCATGGTGGCTCACACCTGTAATCCCAGCACTTCCGGAGGCTGAGGCGGGCAGATCATCTGAGGTCAGAAGTTCGAGACCAGCCTGACCAACATGGATAAACCCCGTCTCTACTAAAAATACAAAAAAATTAGCTGGGTGTGGTGGTGCATGCCTGTAATCCCAGCTACTCAGAGGCTAAGGCAGGAGAATCGCTTGAACCTGGGAGGCAGAGGTTGCGGTGAGCCGAGATCACACCATTGCACTCCAGCCTGGGCAACACGAGTGAAACTGTCTCAAAAAAAAAAAAAAAAAAAGGGGAAGAAAATGTTGAAGAAGGCAGAGACCAAAGTAATCTGGAGCACAGAGTTTATTGGAAGATGAATAATGAAGGGAAATAATGGAAGATAAGACTAGAAGTAATTTGGGGCCAATTATTGGAAGGCCTTGAATGCATGCTAGGGAATTTGGACTTTACTGGTAAGTTTTTGAGAAGAGGAATGACTTCCAACCCATTACTCTGGAAAGAATACAAGAAACTGAAAGAATGCAAGAATGGGAAGAATGTAAGAAACTGGTGTCAGCAGTGTTAGTAAGCTTTGTAGTAATTCAATGAAGCAGAGGATACAGGCTTGAACTATTGCAGGAAAGAGAATGACATTTGGGAAGAAAAATTGACAGGTTTTAGTAACTGATTAGATTCAGCCAACATTTATGGTGCACCTGTCATGTGTTAGACATAGTACCAAGCATTTGAGATATATAAATAATTGAGAAATAAGACTTAAAAGGGGCCAGTGCCTCACAACTGTAATCTCAGCACTTTGGGGCCCAAGGTGGGAGGATTCCTTGAGCACAGGAGTTTGAGAACAGCCTGGGCAACATGGCAAGACCCTGTCTCTATTTAAAAAAAAAAAAAACAAAGGGCATGGTGGCGCATGCCTGTGGTCCCAGCTACTTGGGAGGCTAAGGTGGGAGGATTTCTTGAGCGTGGGAGATGAGGCTGCGGTGAGCTGTGTTTGCGCCGCTGCACTCTAGCCTGGATGTCAAGAGTGAGACACTGTCTCAAAAAAAAAAAAAAAAAAAGGCAAGAACAGACTTTAAAGGAACTTGCAGCATTGTAGGTGACACACACTAGAATAACAAATAATGGGAAATACAGAATAGTATGTTGCTAATAGATAGGGACTAAGTACAATGGGACAATGGGGAGGAAAGGGGCCAACTACATATCTGGTGAAATGTGGGAAGGAAGGCTTTGTAAAGGAATCATCAGGGCTAACTTCTGAACAGGATTAGACACTGGCAATAAAGAAATGTAATGGCGAGATTATTTACTGTGAGGCACTATTTTAAACATTAGACATTAATTGAGTCATCCCAACAAGTTTTAATAGATACCATTGCTGGGCATTGCAGTGCATGCCTGTAGTCCTAGCTACTTGGAAGGCTGAGGCAGGAGGATTGCTTGAGCCCAGAGGCTATGGTGAGCTATGACTGTGCCACTGCACTCCAGCCTGGGCCAACAGAGTAAGACCCATCTCTTAAAAAACAACAACAGGGCTGGGCGCAGTGGCTCAAGCCTGTAATCCCAGCACTTTGGGAGGCCGAGATGGGCGGATCACGAGGTCAGGACATCGGGACCATCCTGGCTAACACAGTGAAACCCCGTCTCTACTAAAAAAAAATACAAAAAAAAACTAGCCTGGCGAGGTGGTGGGCGCCTGTAGTCCCAGCTACTCGGGAGGCTGAGGCAGGAGAATGCCGTAAAACCCGGGAGGCGGAGCTTGCGGTGAGCCGAGATCACGCCACTTCACTCCAGCCTGGGCGACAGAGCGAGACTCCGTCTCAAAAAAAAAAAAAAAAAAAAAAGCCAGCGCGGGGTCATGCCTAATCCCAGCACTTTGAGTCTAGGTGGGTGATCACCCTGAGTCAGGATTGAAGACCAGCCCTGGCCAATATGTGAACCCCGTCTCCTACTAAAAATACAAAAATAGCTGGGCGTGCTGTGCACCGTAATCCAAGCTACTTGGATGCTAGACAGGAGAATCGCTTGAAACCCAGATGCAAGAGGTTGCAGTGAGCCGAGATCACACCATGGCACTCCCAGCCATGTACAAAGTGAGACTGTCTCAAAAAAAAAAAAAAAAAAAAAAAAAAAAAAAAAAAAAAAAGGTTAAGGCCGGGCTGGCTCAAGCCTGTAATCCCAGCACTTTGGGAGGGCCGAGGCGGTGCGGATCACAGGTCAGAGATCGAGACCATCCTGGCTAACACGGTGAAACCCCCGTCTCTACTAAAAAATACAAAATCAGCCAGGCGTGGTGGCGGCGCCGTGTAGTCCCAGCCTACTCGGGCCTGAGCAGGAGAGCGGGAACCCGGAGGCGGACTTGCCAGATGAGCTGGATCAGGCCACTGCACTCCAGCTGGGCGGAGCGAACCCGTCTCAAAAAAAAAAAAACAAAAAAGGTTAGTTACATAAAAGTAATTTTAAGGCCAGGGGCCGGGTGGCTCAGCCTGTAATTCGGAAACCTTGGGGAAGCCAAGCGACAGATCACCTAGGTCAGGATTTTCTGACCAGCCTGCAATATGGTAAAACCTTCTCTACTATGCAAAAATAAGTCTGGTGTGGTGGCCGCACCTATATCCCTAGCTACTGGAGCTGAGGCAGTGAGAATCCTTGACCTTGGAACAGAGGGTACAGTTGAGCTGGATCACACCACTGCTACTGCCAGCCTGGGCGACACAGTGAGACTCACTTTTTTTTTTTTTTTTTTTTTTGAGACGAGTCTGCTCTTCACCCCAGGCTGGAAGTCAGTGGGCGCGATCTCGGCTCACTGCAAGGTCCGCCTCCTGGGTTCACGCAATTCTCCTGCCTCAGCCTCCTGAGTAGCTGGGACTACAGGCGCCTGCCACCACGCCTGGCTAAGTTTTTTGTATTTTTAGTAGAGACGGGGTTTCACCGTGGTCTCGATCTCCTGACCTCGTGATCCATCTGCCTCAGCCTCCCAAAGTGCTGGGATTACAGGCGTGAGCCACTGCGCCCCGCCAAGACTCACTTTTTTTTTTGAGACAAAGTCTCACTGTGTCACCCAGGCTGGAGTGCAGTTGTGCAATCATGGCTCACTGCAACCTCTGCCTCTGGGGTTCAAGTGATTCTCATGCCTCAGCCTCCCAAGTAGCTAGGATTACAGGCATGAGTCACTACGCCTGGATAATTTTTTTTTTTATTTTTAGTAGAGATAGGGTTTCACCATGTTGGCCAAGCTGGTCTCAAACTCCTGACCTCAGGTGATCCACCTGCCTCGGCCTCCCAAAGTGCTGGGATTACAGGCGTGAGCCACCGCGTCCAGGCAAAATAATAATACTTTTAAGATCTAATAATTTATTGCTGAAAAGATCATTATAGGGTGAGATTACCTAATTAGTAAAGAGACGAAACTTCCTGAGGGATGGCAGGCATTGGGCTGTCACATGGAGGTGACCAGCCAGATTAGATGGAAGGTATCTTAGTGGAAAGACGTAAGGGTAAGAAAAACGGGCAATTGGCCGGGCGCGGTGGCTCAAGCCTGTAATCCCAGCACTTTGGGAGGCCGAGACGGGCGGATCATGAAGTCAGGAGATCAAGACCATCCTGGCTAACACGGTGAAACCCCGTCTCTACTAAAAAATACAAAAAAAAACTAGCCTGGCGAGGTGGCGGGCGCCTGTAGTCCCGGCTACTCGGGAGGCTGAGGCAGGAGAATGGCGTAAACTCGGGAGGCGGAGCTTGCAGTGAGCTGAGATCCGGCCACTGCACTCCAGCCTGGGCGACAGAGCGAAACTCCATCTCAAAAAGAAAAAAAGATGTGCTAGGGGAAGCAACTGATGAATCAATGATGGGTTTGGGAGAAAACAAAATTTCAGATAATTAATTCTTAGAGCTGGAAATGAAAGAATTGAGTGAATAGCGGTATCAACAAAAATGGGAAAAGTTCAGAACGATGATTATGGGAAAGGAAGAGAAGATTTGTTTGCATATTAGGTGACACTAGGTCAGCTGTGTAGAGATGTAGATAGCTGGAGATAAAGGACCATGGCTTAGCTGAGGACATACCTGGAAAGGTGGCTCTGAGATTTTGTCTTGGGAGAAAAATGAAGCTTTGGTGGAATTCCACAGGAGGAAGAAGAAAGCAAATGAGGTGGAGAAGCAGTATACTGAGGAGAAAATAAGTGTTTCTGAAGGCCAGTAAGAAATCAATGTTTCAAACACAGAAAGGATGGAGATTGAGAAGAGATTATTAAATTTGTCCAGTGGTTTCTACTAATGTCTAAAAAATTTCAGGAGGCCGGGCGTGGTGGCTCATGCCTGTAATCCCAGCACTTTGGGAGGCTGAGGCAGGTGGATCATTTGAGGTCAGGAGTTCAAAACCAGCCTGGTCAACATGATGAAACCCCGTCCCTACTAAAAAAAAAAAAAAAAAAAAAAAAAAATTAGCCAGGCGCATGGTGACAGGGACCTGTAATACCAGCTACTCAGGAGGCTGAGGCACGAGAATTGCTTGAACCTGGGAGGTGGTGGTTGCAGTGAGCCAAGCTTGTGCCACTGCACTCTAGCCTGGGCGAGAGAGCAAGACTCTGTCTCAAATCAAACAAACAAACAAAACAAACAAAAAACCAAAACACTTCAGGAGGCAGAAACCAGATGACAGGGTATCTGATAGTATGGAACTGGAAACAGAAAGGTATACATTTTATTCGAAAAATAAAAGGAAGTAGAAAACAATGTGAAAATTTGAAAGTGTCAAATGCAAGTAGGGTTTTGTTTGTTCTGAATTCATGAAGTATTGATCCAGAGGAGAGGAATTTGAAGGTGTTATGGAAGGATAGTTATGGAAGGATAGTTATGGAAGGTTCCTTACAAGGTTTCAATGAGTGGGACTACAGGCCTAAGTGGAGAAGGTTACTTCAGGGAAAATATGCAAGGTCACATACTGTAGCAGGAATTAAAGAATGCCAGTGGGTGATATGTAAATATGTAAATATGTAAGAATTTTGAGATGGTGAGAGAGACGGGACCAGATCATGCAAGGTAAAGAAAGGTAAAAGAATAGATAGGATTCGTTGGAGTGGAAGAGGAAGGGTGAAGGAATTGGGGAGATGGGGTGGGTACATGGGGATGGTAGAAATTTAAAACGGTCTATTGTATACTGAAGGTTTGAATCCTTCCTTGGCCTCTCACCCACAAAAGTTACAAGAGAAGAATTTGACAATAAAAGGGATGATCTTCAAGTAGCAAATTACCTCTGCCATATTTCCCTTCTTGGTCCAGATCCTCCATTTTGTAAACCATGGAGCCTTCTTCCCTTCACAACATAGTTGTTGGTTGCCCTCTGCTGGTCAATTCTGGTCTTGGCTCTCCAGATATTTAAATATGAGAGCCTCTGCAAACCGGGATTTGGTAGGAAGGAGAATCGTGAGCATATGAGATTTTATAAATTAATTTAATACATAGTTGATCACATCTATAAGGCCTTGTAGAGAAGATGCAAATAAATAAAATACACAGTCCTAACTCTCAAGAAGCTTATATACCAGTCTGAAGATTAAAACATGTACACATAACTACTGTAAAAAACACCCATTTATGCAAAAAACTTTTTTTTTTTTTTTTTTTTTAGGTGGAGTCTCGCTCTGTCGCCCAGGCTGGAGTGCAGTGGCCGGATCTCAGCTCACTGCAAGCTCCGCCTCCCGGGTTCACGCCATTCTCCTGCCTCAGCCTCCCGAGTAGCTGGGACTATAGGCGCCCGCCACCTCGCCCTGCTAGTTTTTTTGTATTTTTTAGTAGAGACGGGGTTTCACGGTGTTAGCCAGGATGGTCTCGATCTGCTGACCTCCTGATCCGCCCATCTCGGCCTCCCAAACTGCTGGGATTACAGGCTTGAGCCACCGCACACGGCCGCAAAAAAATTTTTAAAACTGACTGGCTTATCTGTGTTTAATGTGTTTATATGCCACAGGGGAAGAAAGATTTCACATAATAAGATGAGGGCATAGGATGTGTTAGGCAACAAGCGGTCAGAGAAAACTCCACAGGAGAACCAACATTTAGGTGGAGAATGAGTAGAAAGTGTGGAAGAGAAAGATTATTCCAGACAGAGAACACCATGAGCAAAGCTAAATAACTACCAGGAACTAAATGTCAGTGGACAGAATGTAGTGAACATGGAAGAGTGGTGAGAGAAAAGGGGTCATATCCTGCAACATAGAAAGCAGCCATGCAAGGGTTTAAGGTCCCAGACTGCAGTGTGGATGCTTGAGTGCAGCTTTCTATATATTACCTTGTATGGTGCTCACAAATACCACTACTTTCCAAATGAAGGCTCTAGCTCAGCCTGCACTCACCCGAGAAAAGTGAGCGTATCTGAGACATGTTTAGAAGGTAAAATAAATGGAACGTGCTTTTATTTTATTTTATTTGAGACAGAGTCTCTCTGCATCACCCAGGCTGGAGTGCAGTGGCACGATCTTGGCTCACTGCAACCTCTGCCTTCTGGATTCAAGCGATTCTCCTGCCTCAGCCTCCCAAGTGGCTGGAATTACAGGCGCCCGGCACCACACCCGGCTAATTTTTGTATTTTTAGTAGAGATGGGGGGGGGTCTCACTACGTTGGCCAGGCTGGTCTTGAACTCCTGACCTCGTGATCCACCTGCCTCGGCCTCCCAAAGTGCTGGAGGTAGCCACCACATCCAGCCCTGTTTTTATTTTATTTTTATGTTAGCATATCAAGCGAGAAGTCCTTGCATGCAATTCAGTGAATGGTGGTGGTGGTAGACTGATAGGTAGCTGGAGTGATCAAGAGCATCAAAGAGGAGGAGCCTAAAGTATTTTGGAAAGTGTTAATGGTGAGGGGCAGGGAGGCAATGTGAGGGTCATGCTGGAAAGAACAGCCTGAGCAGTGGTATGAAGCTGGGAAACTCTAAGGTATAAATGTGTAGAAAGCTCTATGTATTACCCTAGAGCCCCTGCCCTTTGGGATTCTTTTTGGACAAGAGGCTGTGCGAGAAGTACAAAAAGAACATCCTTGGCCAGGCACGGTGGCTCACACCTGTCATCCCACCACTTTGGGAGACTGAGGCAGGTGGATTGCTTGAGTCCAGGAGTTTGAGACCAGTCTGGGCAACATGGCAAAATCCCAGAACCCTGTCTCTACTAAAAATACAAAAAATTAGCTGGGCGTGGTGGTGCATGCCTGTAGTCCCAGCTACTGAGGAGGAAGGATCGCTTGGGCTTGGGAGTTTGAGGTTGCAGTGAACTGAGATTGCACCACTGCACTGCAGCCTGGGTGACAGAGCAGGACCCTGTCTCAAAAACAACTCCCA